>NC_040033.1:5912725-6207600 GCF_000972845.2 Larimichthys crocea
TTACTTTGATATAATGACCAGATATATTTTTATTCAATTATGTGTGTCAATGTCTATTATGAATTTGTAAGCTTCTCTTCTTAATTTTAGACTTAATAGACATGATTTGGATCTCCTGTGTCTCCTGGTTGGAGAACTTCTTTATCCTTAGGAACCCTTTTTTGTTGTTTAAGGTTCTGAATCTTTTTTAAAAATCACTTTTTTATGTTTAATAATCTTTTGTTTTTCCCGCTTTAAGGCGTCTTTAGAATACTCATTACTCGTTCTTTAAGTCAGCCTCTGCAACAATGTGAACTTGTTTTAAAAAAACCTCAAAAAACAGACAGTTCGAACACCTGAACAGCTGCCACATGCCAAACCTCTTAACTAACGTGTGGCTGTGTGAAGAATTTAGTGTTGTGGTGCCATTTCTAATCATAAAAAGGTCAAATTCTACTACAAAGAGCAACTGTTGCATCGAAAATTAAATAATTTAATTGAATGTATTATAAATTGCATCTTGAATTAACTCTTGGAAGATAAAGGAACGACTGGCAAAAGGTTTCTCTATGGCGTCACCATGAAGAACCGCCTAACGTCGCAACTCAGACCTGTGTATAGGAAAAGTAATTTAATTTGAACATGTCTTTGAAAAAAATGATTTATTTGAGGGTATTATCTTATTTGATAAAGGGTCAAAGGTCAAAAAGGTCGACTGACATCGAGGGATATTATCAAAGTTGGTATTAAGAGGGTGCATCTCTGATGATCAACAGTTTTCCATGAAGTTCAAAGCGTGAGTCCAGCTGTCGGAACATTTTCTTTCTTCCCGACAGTCGCGTTGCTCTGTATCTGTATTTGAGGTTATGTATTAGTTCCCTGAAACTTGCTATCTCCTTTGCCACGTTTGCACTGCTCAGACTCTTTATCAAATGAGACAAGGCAGTGTCTTTTTTTTATTATTCTGTAAATACAGCCAAAATGTCTTTCTGCATTATGACTCGCTTGAGGAGCTTCTAAGTGTCGAGGAGCAGCGAAATCAGCTGCGGTCCGTCAGTTTTGAGCGAGACTCTCCTACAGTCGCAGCACTGAACGTCAATCTGCCTCACAGACAGGCAGCATATTCATCATCGCCGATGTTTGACGTGACACTGCCATCCAGTGGTGCGATCCGCGAAGTCACCAACATCTACAGTGATTAAAACAGACGCTCGTGTGTTTGTTGTTGGCATTTCTTTAATAAACATTTGCCAAAAAAAGGAGGAGGGAGGGGGACAAAATCATTTTAGTACAAAAAAAAAAAAAAAAGACATTGTTTCCTTTTTGAACTCGGGTTATGTGATTTTTTTTTTTTGTTGTTGTTGCTTTCGCTCATGACCTACTGGCAAAAAGGCATGTGGAATTTAAAGTGAAAACAGCCTTTCTGCGTGATTTGCTGCAGTCGTCCAAGTGCTACCAGTCTCTCTGGAACTAACAGTCTTTGTTTTTTTTTACCTCATCGCTCCCTGTGCTGATACCTAAGCCATCAACCCATTCAACCGAGCCATCATTGTTTCAACATAATCATGGCCATTGAAAAAAAAACAAAAACACTACATTACTGGTCATATTCCTAATTGTGCAGATAAAGCACATCATCCATTTCCTTTCATTGCTAAAATAGTTTCCGCCTACTTCAGTCAGTAGTGCAAAACATTAATACTAGTTTGCTCTGGAGCAATTACAGACAGGCTAAAGGTAGAGGTTTTTAAAATTTTACCCGGCCTGATAAATGTACACACAAAAAAGGTAAAAGTTTAATTTAAAAGACAGCAGAATAGATTACAAAAAAATATGAAAATGGTATGAGCAAGAAAAGCTCCTCCGGTGTTATTCAGCTGTCCTTCTGCGACATACTCCACATTCCAGACTGAGGAGGAATACAATGCCTTACACAGATTTAAGTTATTACAAACTGAGTGTGCATCTCCAGATCCGTCTGGTCTGGCCTGAGACGCTTCAGGCTCCAAAGCTGAGTCCTCCGGCCTTTTGTCCATTGTCAAAACTTTTCAAGTTCACATTTCCAGTCTTTTTCAGAAAGGCAGGCCGCGTCCTCTGATTGTTGCTGTCGAGTTCACGTGTGGGACAAAACCGAGGGGTAGTGGTGGAGCCCCGACTTGGGAAGGGGAGCCCCAGGGTTGTCCTGGTGCCGGGATGGGTGGGGGAGGAGGTACACCATCCTTTCTAGCCATGGCGTGGTTGTACAGGTGGATCGCGCTGGGGTTAGGCTGTCCCTCCACAGGTAAGGGGCTGTGATTGTACTTGAAACGGTGGTCCTTGTCTCCAGTGAACACCATGCTGCTGGGTCCGGTGGCTCCGGGGCCTGGAGGGAAGGGGTCCGGGTGGGCCGGGGCCAGGACGCCCGCCGCAGACGACGAGCCGGCAGCCTGGCCTGGTCCGCTGAACACTTCTCTCAGAGCGTGAGGTGGCAGGCCTCCGCCTAACATGTGACCCATGTAGCCGTCCCCGAACCCTGCGGGGGTGAACGGCGGAGGAGGCGGGTGGCTGTAGTCTCCGCCGTAACCGGGCCCCTCTGCAGTGGGGAGAGGTGGGTAGTCTGGCTCTGGGGGTCTCCCTCCATCGCCTCCACCTGCAGATGCAATAGGGGGAGCGTGGCCAGTCTTGGGTTCGGGTGGTGGCTGGCGGTAGTCCAGGTCAGCATGTGGAGGTGGCTCTGGGGGCTCAGGCGGTCTCTGGTCTGGGGGCAGGATGGACACTCCAACTTCAGACACTGAAAGAAATCATGTACAAACTGTTATTTGATGCCAAGAATTCACTGACACAGGGTTCAAACCTTCTCAAAGGGTTACCTGGAGACACTGGGCTGGGCTCTGGAGGCTGTTTGACCTCTGGAGGTAGAAGCTGCGCCCCCGGTGCTCCTCCTGCGGGGTTGGTGCTCTCCGTCCCTTCCCCGCTGTCGCTCGTCTCCTGCCTCTGACCCTGCTGGGCCTGGAGGAGCTGAGCCAGCAGCATCGTCATGGCGGTCTGCGTCGCAGCTGCGGCCTCTCCTTCTGGGATACCCGACGGCGCAGACATGGGCGGCGAGGGAGGCTTGGGCATCGGGGGTGTGCGGGGCACTCCGGCGGGAGCAGCGGGCTGCGGAGGCTTGGCGGTTGTAGGTGCAGGAGGAGGGGGAGGAGGAGGCTCTGCTGGGTCGGTGGGAGCGAGGGCTTTGGAGAGCTGCTGTAATGTTTCCTGATTGACCTTTGTGCTCATGGACTGGACAAACTGGGCTGTGTTGACTGCGCTCTTGGGCTGGCCGAGGAAGTTGAGGAGCACCGCCAGCTGCTCCTGGGTTAACTGAGAGTTTGGACCCTTTGGGTCTGTAAGAAGACAGAAAAACAACATGAGCATGGAGGTTCACATGTGAGGTGACATCGTAAACTCGAGGTAGCTTTTTCTGGAGCTTTAGTTTAACATTTTTCCTCAGAACAGTCTTTAAAAGACATTTTAATGCTCATTCGTGGCATTTCATGTGAAACTGAAAGCTAGACCACAGGACGCGAGATGATTCATCACTAGAACAAGGTTTAAGAGAGTTGAGGGTGCTTCAGTGTGTCTCAAGATTTATGACCTTCAGAGACAGGAAAGACGCAGTAAGTGACGAAGTGAAAGAATGAGTTACATTCTGGATCAAACATGTCAACAAGCTTCAATGACCTCTAAAAACTGATATACAGTTGTTATAAATTTGAGAGTTTTTCCTGTTCCCAGCTTATCGAGTATGCAGAGTTCTTGGACGCATTACGGCGCTCGTCAAAGAAAATGTAATTCAAGGTTCATTACCAGTGACTGACAAGCTGATAATAACAGAGTACAAATACAGACAGTAGGTAAACTCACCCAGCAGCGCTGAAGCGGCTGCGTTCTGAGCTTTGATGCCTCCAGGAGCGGGGAAGCCCTGGGGAGTGTTGCTGCGGCTGTCGTCAAGGCCCAGCTCTTTCCGCGGCGCCTTGGGGGCCGCCAGCTCCTCCGGTATCTGCTTCTGTCGCCGGCGTTTCTTACTCCACAGCTCGTGACAGTCCTGCCACAGTGGTAGACTGCAGAGAGAGACGGAAACGGGTAAATGCTGAGAAAACATTAAGTACGCTGTACATCCATGTTGATGCAACACCAAGCAGGACGTACTCCGGTGGGGGCATCTTGTCTGGGTCCACGTCTTTGAGGAACTCGCTGCCTAGCGCTTGCTCGGCTGTGCAGCGTTTGCTGGGGTCCAAGTTTAACATGTGGTCGAACAGGTCCAGGGCGGACGGAGGGATGCTGGACAACAGAAACAGAAAAGATTTCAGTACAACGCACTGCGAGAAGGTCCAAACACTTTAATTCAATGAGAAATCTTATCAGACTTACAAAGCAAACTCCTCTCGTAACCGTCTCCTGTACTGTTTCTTTGGTTTCATGGTGTTGAAGAAGGGAAGTTTTATTACATCTGGCCAGACAGCAGGGCACGGGCTACCACATATTCGACTAAAAGAGAGAAGTTCATTTGTTTAAAGAAGAACAGCAACAATATCAGGCAACTGTGATTCCTTACACATCCCGAAATGACTTCTGACAACACCCTGGCACAGCTTGTTATCACATGTTCCTTCACTCGCGCTCCTCACGTACTGCCACCAATATTGCAAGTGAATAAATCAAGTGAGGACGGTAAAGTGACGCGCTTGTTTCTGTATGCCATACTAGCCGTACGAACTTTCAGGCACAGCAGAGGCGGCCTGCCTCCGCTGCATTAATCACCACCTTCACATTTCCTCTGACAAAGGCAGTGAAGACAAAAACATGTGAGGGCTGCGCAGCATCGTAGTCGATTTGGTCGATCGGTGGAAAGAATTAGTAATGCTTTGTCTTCCTGTTTTAGACGGCGGAAACGCCTCCCTCAGACGACGGCTCACCGTGTGGGAGTATGTCAAGAGTTCAGAACTCCTGCTGCAGCGATTAATCAACAAGTTGTCGAATATTTTGAGTTATGGGTCATTTTTTAAAGAAAGGTTTTCCCATCTTTGAGGATGTTATCTTGTGTTCTGGGGGGGCGATTCAGAACCAAATCTTTATTTCAGACATTTTTGACTGATTTAACCTCGACTTACCTGATAAGCTCTAACTGGGCGAGCTCCTGATTAGCTTGAAAAATTGGTTTCTTCGTGAACAGTTCTCCAAGAATGCATCTGATGGACAAAACACGACTCATCATTAAACAAAGATTGATACAGACGGGGTAGATAATAAAGTTACACACCGTAAATTGACTCTTACCCGCAGCTCCACACATCAATAGCTGGCGTGTACCTCTCTTCTCCCAGAAGTAACTCTGGGGGACGGTACCATAGTGTAATCACTTTATTGGTGTACGGACGACTGAAAGGGAGAACAAAAAGACAAAAGGGTATGTTTGATAGCATTATCTCACACGGGCGGAGATAAACAAGTGTGGCGCGTATCTGCAAAGAACAACAGGGCTCACCTCTCTTCGGAGTTATACAGCCGAGCGAGACCGAAGTCCGCGAGCTTTATTTGACCTCTGATGACGAGGGGACAAAGAGAATAAATCAGATGAAGTCGGGAAAATTTGTGTGGCTGTAATAAAACAACTGTTCATACGGAGTGACTCACTTGTTATTGAGCAGAATGTTCGAACACTTGATGTCTCTGTGCAGGAAGTTCTTCTTGTGGCAGTAATCCAGGCCTTCCAGCAACTGTCGCATGAAAGACTTAATGTGGCTCTCGTTGAAGTGGACCAGGCCGGACTCGAGCAAACCCATCAGGTCGTGGTCCATGTATTCAAATACAAGATAGAAAGCACCTGAGGGAGAGAGAAGAAGAATTTTAGTCATCATAAAAGATCACGTATCAAACAAACTGACGTCGTGTGGCTGGATCGTTGGTGTAAAAACCCAACGTACCTTTATCATTCTTGAAATCCAGAGCATCTTCCTTGTCGGTGACGATCTCCTTCATGTTTATGATGCTCTTGTGGTTGAGTTGTCGCAAAATCTTAATCTCTCTGATGGCTGTGATTGGGAAGCCCTCTTTTTCATTGTCCAGCCGAACCTTTTTCAAAGCCACCATTTCAGCTGAAAGAGAAAGAAAGATTATTTCAGAGTTTCATTCCCAACAGAACTTCACACTTTTCTTGACTGATAAGGAGTCATGAATGAACGTGCATCATGAACACTCACCAGTGTCTTTGTCTTTAGCTTTGTACACCTGGCCGTAGGTGCCCTCCCCTGTGATCCCAATGATCTCAAACTTGTCCACGCAGCGTTTGCCCCAGTCGATCTCAGTTTCCTTGATCTCGCCGTATCTCGGGCCACAGATTCTGGGAATTACATAAACACATTTCAGTGAATACACAGCAAACGACAGCAGGAGGAAAGACGATGCGGTGCTAAATGCGCGGCGACATACTTGGGTCTTCTGCGAAGCGTTTGGGATTTTTTGTCCTCGGGCGGGCTGTGCGGGGAAGGCATGCCACCAGGAAGTTCAGGGGGAAGAGGCAAGTCGGTAAGAAGCTGGCGTGCCTTTCTCTCTGACTTCTTCTTCCCTGAGAGTGAGCCGTCCTTCAAGCTGATGAAGGAAAAAAAGTCTTAAGTGTTAGTGTGAGTAAGTATTTACAGTTAATTATAAAAAGGTGCATACAGATTCTGGGCAAGTTACCTTTCTCCTTTGTCCATGTGCTCAAGAACTGTTTGGGGTAACTGTAGGGATGATGATAACTGTAGGGTTGAGATGAGTGGACCAGTGGCTCGTTCCTTGTCCTTGCTCTGTCCAGATGCTGGTGCTTTCCTTTTATCTCGATGTATGGAGTCATCTTTCCCCTTTGCATCTCTGTCCCTGCTAGTTTGATGCTCAGTGGTCCTCTTGGAGGACTTGTCAGACGGGGATTGAGGCTGGCTCGACGTAGGAGTTCTCGGACCTTTCTCTGGTTGTGGTGGAGAGGGAGGGCGGCCCTTCCTGATTGAGTGATTGGACTTGGGGCTGGGCTGGGGAGCAGCTGAGGAACCCTTGGTTGGTGTGGATGTGTTGCTGGAGTTCTTGGCCTTGGCAGCGGCCTCTGCGGCTTTCGCCTTTTTCTGCTTGCTGAGTTCGGCGGCGAGGCTGGTTTTAAAGGTGAGCGTGCTCGGGGAGAGGCTAGAGGGGCGACTGCGGGAGCGCGAGTGGCGGTGGCGGCTGCGGGAGCGCGAATGCCTTGAGGATGAATATGGACTTCTGCTACGTGACCGAGCAGATCGCCTGGAAAGAAAGTGAGACCTTTTTAGATTTTTCTGTCAGCAACCCAAACTTCATGTACGGCTTTAGTTACATAAGAAATCTCTGAATCTGAAGAATGCTGCTCCACATAGGAAGAAGTTACTACATGCAGCCTTCAAATTGCACAATGTCACATGCAGTCTGGTCACATGCTTTTGGAAACACGCCAGCAAATAACGAAGGAAAACATCGATAAATAAAAAGAAAGGTTACAACTTTGTCCTTGTTTTGGATGCATGATTATCACAAACTTTGGTACCCAGGTTTGTGTTTATAAAAGCCAAAATTCACACCTACACCTTTCCCATTAGCTGCTTTCTAAGAACTCACCTGACATCTGGACTTGGGCTCAGGGACTTCCTGTACGGACTCCTTGACCTCCTGCGGTTCCCGTACGGACTCGACACAAACTCTCCTTGTTCGTACGGGCTGTGTCGGCCGTAACTCGGGGACCTGCGCCAGTTCGCCGGGCTCGTCGGGGACCTCTTCCTTTTGTTGCTGGAGTACGAACTGGGCGACTTCGGCATACCGTACGCCCCGTACACGTCTGCGTCCCGACTGTAATACGTGGAACTGGGAGAGGGTCTTTTGCTCCCGTACGTTGGACTTCTTCTAGATATTAGCTGGTTATAACCACCGGGAGACTGGTAGCTATATGAATACGACGTCCCATAGGGACTTTCTGCTTTGAAACCAGGACTTCTCCTGTATGCCCTGAGGTCTTCGCGGTCATCTCTGTAAGATTGCGGAGCGTCTCTGTACGCAGACGGAGGCTCTTTCTCGGATCTTGTTTTACTCCTGTGCCTTTTCGAATCCCGCTTGTCCGCCGGTTGCGAGGACTGAGACGTGGACGTCCTCTTGCCGTTCTTGTCGTTGCTCCTTGTAGTGTCTCTGTGATTTTTAGAGCCACTTAGGCTACCTCCGCTCCTCGCTTTCGAGGAGTCTCTCTCGCGGCTCTGACGCTGCTGCTGCTCCTTCCTCCTCGCCGGCTCCTTCTCTTGCTTGCTCCTCTCCGATGGTCCTCTTGTTTGTTCCTCCTTGCCGACGACGCACACTCCCTCCCGGTCTCTTGGGTGACTTCTCTCTCTCGGGGATGCTGGTCCGTTGTAGTCACCCAAGTCGACTGAGTCGCTGAGCCGGTCCACCGAGAGCCTGCTGTCAGCGTGGGGGTCAAGTTTGGGAGAGGGGCTCCCAGAAAACCTCTCAGACTGGGAGCTCACGTCATCATACTCCACCAATGTCCGAAGTTCAGCCTCTTTTTCAAAGTTGCTTCTTCTCTCACCATCAGGGCCCCCTGTTGTACCGGCATGCCACAAGTCTCTATCCTT
Organism: Larimichthys crocea; assembly: GCF_000972845.2. Lineage (NCBI taxonomy): Eukaryota > Metazoa > Chordata > Actinopteri > Sciaenidae > Larimichthys > Larimichthys crocea. The sequence goes on from NC_040033.1 coordinate 5,921,323, forward strand.
GGCCTGCCTGCGTTTCTTCCTCTTGGACACCGACGACCGGCTCTTGTCGCGGTGCCTCTCCCGCTGAGCAGCACCGCTCCCCGGCTTACCCCGCCGGTCCTGCCGGTTAGCATTCCTCTGCGCGGAGGGGCTCCGACCCCGACCGTCGCGAAGCACCTCCGAGTTAGGCATTTATCCAACAAAACAAACCCCCCCCCAAAAAAGAAAAAACACCTTTTATCACTATTTAACTTATATAAATGTCTCTTCTTGCTGTGCCGTGGAACAAAACATTGGGGCTAGCTGTGTGTGTGTGTGTGTGTGTGTGTGACGGCTAATTAGCCAGCTAGCTCAGCTCATTTCACAAAAAAGTGATAAATTCATGACACCCGGTGCCAACAGCTTTCATTTATATAAACTCCACGATGTCACGTTTGGTTACAGAGCTGGTCGGTACTCAACCATTGTGCTGGTAGTCGGTGTTTAGCCTCCAGCTAGCCTCCGATAGCTCCTTAGCACCAGGCCGCCACAAAAAAACAAAAAGGCGCCGCTGCTTCTACCTCCTCTGTCCCTCCTGAAATGTAGCAGCCGATGCTGGCATGTGAATCCATCAACCGGATAGTGTCAAAGTGTTGAAACTCCGTCTCCCTCTCGCAAACTTCGTGTCGCCCTCCATCGCGCTCAACAAGGAAGTAGCACGCCGCTAGCCTAGCCTAGCCTAGCCTAGCTTAGCCTAGCCTAGCCTAGCTAGCGCGTTAGCCACTTTCTTCTCTCCTCGCCGAGTCAAGAGTCCAAACATACAATAAAACAAACAACAAAAAAGCTGTTTCCAAGAAAAAAAAACACACAATCCGCTGCTGCCGCCGCCGCTTCACGCGTATCCTTCCCGGCTTCCTTGCTCCTTTTACCGCATGGTTCACTTCCCCCCCCCCCTCCTCCTTTAAAAAAACAAAAACAAAAAAAAAAAGTGTCAAAGCGCCGAGAAAATGTCTCAGCAATTCCTTCAATTTATTTCAAAATGTTGTAACTTTGTTCGCAGTGTGGCTGCTGGCTGGCTGGTTTCTTTAGGGGCCCAGCACACACACACACACACTCAGAGCTTTCAAACTACAGGCCCTGTGCGTCCGGTGAGAACCAATGAGACGCGTGTGCGTCATCCAGCTCAGCGGTGACGTCACCGCCGAAGGGAAACCCCTACCTTCAAAATATTCATATATATAATATATATTATATATATATTATATATATATATATATAATTATATTATATATATATTAATAATAAGAAGTGACCATGATGCAAATAATAATAGTTTGTAATAGATTGGTGGGATAAGATAAGATAAGATAAGATAAGATAAGATAATACTTTATTTATCCCACAACGGCGAAAAAATAGTCAAGGAGGGAAAACACAAGTGTACATATTTACAAGAAGTACTAAAGTAGAATGTGCTAAAACAAGTACTAAGGTAGAACATAAACTTCAAAAAAACAACAACAAAAAAACAAAACAAAAAACAAAAACAAACAAGAACAAAAAATAGCAATGGACAAAAAAGAAAATAGCAATGGTTGACATGAACAAGAGACTACAACATGGATGAATAAAGTATATCTAATCTAAGATATGCTATATAAGAGTAGAAAAGGCAAAAAAAAAACAACACAATAAACAGACAGAAATATCTATATAATAATAATATTATTGCAAGAGTAGTGACCATAATATAAATTATATTACACAAGTAAGTGACCATGATATAAATAATATTACAAAAGAAAGTGACCATGATGCAAATAATAATAATGTATTAATTTTGTTAGGGAATATTTCACATCCATGAATGTAAATTTCAAGATTAGATTAGATTGGTGGGATGAATAAAGTATATCTAATCTAATCTAGATTAGATATGCTATATAAGAGTAGAAAAGGCAAAAAAACAACAAAAAAAACACAATAAACAGACAGAAATATCTATAACCTACAATAAACACAGACAAGTACTGAGGATAAAAGTGGCATGATATATAAAAAGAGTATTGTAATGTAAAGTGACCATAGTGTAAGAAATATTGAAAAGAAAGTGACCATAATATAAATAATAATATTATTTGCAAGAGTAGTGACCATAATATAAATAATATTACAAAAGTGACCATGATATAAATAATAATATAACAATAATATAATAATATAATTTCATAAATTAAGAAATAAGATCAATCACCATCGTTTAAGCTATTTTTGATTGAGGTCTCTTAAGTTAATTATTTAAAAAAAAAATGTCTATGTATAATGAATATTCATGCAGATATTTTCAACCAATAACCTGTCACAACAGTTATAACTAGAACTTTATTTATATGTAAGATTACAAAGTCTGTCACATCTTTTTGCTTTTCCCCCTTGAGTCTTTTTATACTATCACGTAACTATGCTGGTGCTATGTTACTATTGTACAATGTGAACTAGGATGACTGAATTCCTAATTTGTTTGTTTGTTCTTTCAATAAAGTTTGGGGAAAAAAATCAAAATATAACACAAAATAAAATTAAAATTAAAAAAATCAACCAGGGCTTATGCAAAAAAATGAAATTATGAAGGGCATGTTAAATCATCTGAAAACGGACTTTTAAGATATTAATTTAGTTCATAAACAACATAAAGTATGGCTGCTGACATGAGGTGATAGACAGACAGATGGTGCAGTGGCAAGATGATGGTAGTGTTATTGTTATATAATAACAGTATATAATAATAATAATAATAATAACAGTATATAACAGGGGTCTTCAGCTGGGGGTCCGCCAATTTTTGTCATAATAATTTGTGAGAATTAAAAAATATAACTGATAAATGATATATGATACTAACACAGCATGACCAGCAGCTACAGTGAGACAGCAGTTCTTTGTTGTGAAATGAAAAGAACATAAATCAATAACTTAACTTAACGCTCATTATAGGTTGATGAAGGGAAGCAGAATGGATAAACTTGGCACAGTTAATAAGGTGAAATAAAAGTGAATATAGTAAATATAAAAGTTATTATAGGCCAGGCTTAAAATGTGACACATTTAAAAATAAATAAATAAATAAATAAATAACATATGGGGGTCCCTGTTCTGTTTGTCTCTCATCAAGGGGTCCTCGGGCTGAACCCTGGTGTTTAATTCTACTACTACTACTACTACTACTACTAATAATAATAATAACAACAATAGAACAATAATATATCTATTAGAGATACACATAGAAATGTGTTGTATATTCAGCCTTTACATAACTGCAATATATAGCATGTACACATGTATAAATGTGTATATAAACACAATAGATGATATGATATATAATATATAATAAGTGCACAATAAATACTTGACTATATATGTATACAGAATGTGCAAATAGATAAGAATATTGTATAAATATGATGTATAATAACAGACTTTTAAGACATTAATTTAATTCATCATGTACATAAAGTATGGCTGCTGACATGAGGTGGAAGCTTCAGGTTTCTACACCAGCTTTTATTATCTCCAAAATACCCATAAATATGTTTTATATTAAAGCTCTGCTCGTGTTATCAATTATAAACTGATTTCAGCTGAGTTAAAAGTACATTATGAGTACGTTTCCACCTTTATAAAACACACAGCAGCTGCCACGCGTCCACGTCTGTACTGTGGTTAATCAATACTTCCTCTTCCTCCTCCATGACATTGGCGTATAACCACGTGGAAGGTCACATATGCAGCACGAAGAATCAGTGTGATTGTGTTAGCAGAGATAAGCCGTCTGTGTTTGCACACACACTTCACGAGAACAGTAATGTGAAGTCATAAAATGATTAATCACAAACTGCCTGCTTAAAAAGGTTAATAATGGTATAAAAGTCTTTAAACTCTCAGTTTCAAGAGCACCGCTTGGCTTGCTCGGTGGAGCGTTCACCCCATGTGCAGAGGCCCAGCCCAGGGTTCGAAGCTGAATATCAGTCCTCCCACTCGCTTTAGCTGCTACTATCCAGTAAAGGTTCATAAAATATCTCTCAGTTTCATGTTTATATGACGACATCCATCATGAACAACTCCTCTCACCTCCTGCATTAGACTGTTGGAGGCCTTAACCAACTCCTTCAACAACAGACTGCTGCTCCCACCATGTAAGAAGGAGCTCTACCACTTCATCCCAGCAGCTGTGAGACTTTTTAACACCAGCACGACTTCATATCTTTCTTATATACAAGTTATTTCTTATCCACCTTGTGTACACAAGCTGCTGTGACAGGTGGATTTCCCTGTTGTGGGATCATTAAAGTCTATCTTATCTCAATAATTCAGTGCAGTTTAAGTCAGACTAAAAATGTGACAAAGGTGAGGCAAAGTCACAAGATAATCAATCGAAAACTGCCTGAAAAGGGTTAATAATAGTATAAAAGTCTTTAAATTAAAATAAAATAGTTTTATGTTTATATGATGTAGAACTTAAACAGGGCTCCCCAGACTTTAATGATCCCACCATTAAAGTCTATCTTACATTTCAGTGCAGACTAACTCTGTCTCTAAACGTAACAAAGGAGCCACAAAGGACGCAAGGTCATGAGAAAATTAATTAAAAACTGCCTGGATAGAGTAACTAAAGTCTTTAAATTCTCTGTTTCATGTTTATATGTTTATATGATGACATGAATAACTCCTCTCACCCCTTAAACTGATACTCCCACCATGTAAGAAGAAGCTCTACCACAGGTCCTTCTGTCAGACTCTTCAACTTTTCTACATATTTCTTATTTATGAGTCATTTCTGGCGTTGAGACAAGTGAATTTCCCCGGGCGTGGGATCATTGAAGTCTTTCTTATCTTGCAAAAATCGTAAGAAAAACATGCAAACCCGAAGAGGAAACTTTCACTTTTTTTTACAATCAGAGTGTAACAACCCAAGACATGAAGCTTCACACAAAGAACATCTCGATACATTTGGAAAATATTATTAGTAATATCCACTTTATTTGCCATTTCCAAATAACTCACAAAAAAATGAAATGAAATGTAAGCTTCACCTCTTGCATTCACAGACAGATAGGCTACATTAGTGGTTATGTTCGAAAAGAAGTAAACATGAAGGAAACATTTAATTGATGGCATACATACAACCAATCAAAGACAGCGATATCTAGTTTCTTTTTTTTTTAATCCAAGGGCGTTTATATAAAAAGGCAAAACAAGTTATCTGAATACCCAGTAGGACAGTTTTCTCATAGCGTTCACACAAATATCTTGTTTTAGTATCACCCCTTAAATCCTGCTGAAAATATCTGGGCCATAAAGTCTATTAAACTATACATGAAGACGACGAAAAGAAGAAGTAGAATAATTATGAAGATGCTTCAGAAACAAGAATCAGACTGTGTTAAGCCAATGTTAAGAGTAAGCAAGCACTATGGTGGTTTGTTTTAAGTATCCAAGCTTCTGCAATCCTCAGCTATGAAGACACACGTAGTTAATGTAATGGCTATAAGCTAAAGGAAGGTAACGCCACGACAGGCTGTGATTCCTACACTACACGTCAGTCTCTGCGCCCGTCACTTGGACTTTCAGCTGTGTTTTCAATCATGCTGTGGTGTACTGGAGGTTAGCCCTTAGAACATATGAACCCAAACTGCTCTCCGAATGTTCTGACGCCGCGGCATCGTGACGATTTGGGTTCAAGTCCGCCTCACGTTATCGTCTCTCACTCCCGTCTTTTAAAACTCTCCAACTCTCTTACTGTGTGCTTTTTTCAAGTTAACAAGAAATACCACGGACGTCCCCCCTCTTGCGTTGCGGCCGTTTCGTACGACAAACAAAGCCTGTGATTCAAGCCAGGGATTCTTTAGTGTTCGTGTTATTAACTCGGGGAATCAATGAGAAAGCTTTTTGAAATATAAAACGCTTCACAATCGTTGAATGACGTTGGGTTTTCTTAATGACCTGTGGTCAAATCTCTAAGCAGCATTCAAGCTTAAATGCTTCTGCTGCACTCAAGTCTTATTAGAAAGTAGTTCAGACACTGATGACGTTTTGGATCGGTTCCAAGTTTCTCTTTGCAATTGCAACATTTTTGCATAGACTCCAGTGTTGGGCACCCGATTGGTTGAGGAAATCCTTTAATGTAAATGCTGAGCGTTTGCTGTCAGCACACATTTACTCTTCTGTTCCTGACTTAGTCCGCATTCAGACAGGATCAGGCACTCTGGGGAATTGTTACAGGGTTGTCCGGCGGTGTGCAGGGGTTCTGTCTATTTGTGCTGAATGTAACCGCTGTGAAACAATCAGGAAACAACTTTATTTCGCTGATTAAATCGGCTTTATCGAAGCCGACGCTCCCTCACTCTCATTCACTGTCTGTGTCTTTCAACAAATGCAACCACACTCAGACCAAAAGAAACTTCTTTGTGTCGCTATTTCACAGCATAAACTGCGAGCCAGACACAGATTCAGAAGTTCGGTACATAAAATAAACAACAGGTAGATTATCAGAGTTAAGTGCATGAATCCACCTGGATAGTCTCATGGATAGAGACATTTCAGGCTGAATGTGGAGTGTTTTCCCGATCCGAGTGTCTGATTGGCAGCAGCATTAGGTCGGGATGCATTTTTTTTTCTTCTTTCCACCCTGCAGCCCACACCGTCGCAGCCAAAATGCACCACCGTCACTCAGATGAGTGGAAAAACCTGCGTTTTCGCCGCAGTGCCAGATCCTGTCTGAATGTGCCCTTTAAACTGGTGGTGGTCAGACTTCAGAAACAAAAAGGGAATAAATTAAGTTATTTTAAATAAGTTAGAAGTGTTGTGGTTATAAAAATATAAAATAAAAAGAGGCTCAGTCACGAAGGGAAATCAAGAGAACGGAGGGGGCAGATTTCACAGTGTGTTTTGGTCTATAATCATACGATAGCGTTCGTCATTTTGCCAATTCTTTACACTGCTTCACAATCAAATAAACATGTCAGGGATTCCAGTTCGGTGTTACTCCAGCTGTACAAACACCAGGTAGCCTCACGCGAAAGGTAAACAAAGCAGGAAGTCAGCGACCTCTAAACTTTGCGCGCCGTTGGCGTTCTAAGATTACAGGCAAACAGGAGGGAGGGGGGATTATTCACATTCGCAATGGACAGAGAGGCAACAGTGATGCACTGTACATAATTTACTTAATCCCTCGTAATGCCCCCGTCAGTTTTGATGCTCACTATGGCGAGTTGTCACTTCTGTCAATAAGTGGGCACTTGTTTGTACTAGCTAGCGTTTTTCTTTGGTGACTGAGAGCGACCTTTTTTTGGGATAGGTACCACCTCACTTCGATCAAGCCTGCGTTCATATTACGTCTTAAAATTCCTCCGTTAATTTAACCTCACTTAAATACAATGAAGTTGTTTTGTTTTTTAAATACGAGGGAAACACAAGGTTTGTGATTAAAAGTCGGAGCCGGGAAAAGTTAAAATTGGCAAAATATATCTTTACATGGCTGGAAGCTATTTATGTCATCGACTTGACGATGCGTTCAAGAGAGTATGTAAAGGATGTAGTGTTACGGAATCGCCTTTTATCAGAGCACCAGGGATTCCTTTATCGCAAAACAAATCAAATAAAAAAATCAAATAAAAAAAAAACAGGCAATGAAAGTCATTAGCCGAGCGAGGTAAAAACTTCTGAAATGTTAGAGCTGACAAAAGTTCAAGTGTTGTAAAATCCCTCACAGATTTAAGAGTAATGATCAATGTCATGTGTGCGTTTGAGGAGACTCAACAAAGTGACGCGAAGAAGAAGAAGAAGGGGGGAGAAACATTAGTGCGCTCATCTTACACTGGTTGATGTGACAGAGGAGGACGAGAAAAGAAAAGCTTGACTTCACAGGTGTATAACGAGTGTTCGTGACCAGAAATCGCGTAGTAAAATTGACAAATAGGAATGGCATCGAATTTCTCGGCTGTGGCTTCGTTCACGCGACAATCTTTCGGCTAAAATGCTTACGTAGGTTCACCAGTGCAATGTACATTTCCTCTTCGGTGGCACTTGATGAATTCTGGGTTGACACTTGGACTTTCATTTCCCCCTCCCACGCTCCAGTTACATCCTCCCCCCCCAGTTTAAACCTTGGCTCCGACACCTTCGTTTTTTTGTTTTGATTTTTTCTACGTTTTTGAAACTGCACAGTTGTCTGAATAATATTATACACATCAAACTTTACAATGAAAGGTTTTCGTAACATTTCAGGGCTCAGCCTCTTTGTCAAGCTTAGGCCTAAATTAAAAACACCATCCATTTATTACACTCTGTAAATGTGGTCAGAGTAAGAGAGAGAGAGAGAGAGAGTACATAAATTATTTTGGAGTGTCAGCACATAAAAAGTTAGAGCTATAAATGGTGTATGGAGTGCCACCTTACTACTCCCTGACGCACGGTCAGATGTCCTGTTAGCCAGGAACAGAAAGTCATGGTCAGGTATGGGCACAAAATAAATGCAAAAGTCTGAGAAATGTGTATGTACATAAGCAGCCGTCCTGCTCTCTCTTACCACTATAAAATACAGCATCTCTCTCTAATTCTCTTGGCCAGACTTTTGCTTTTCTTCTTCCCGTTCTTCTCTTTGCTGTCCTCCATTTTTCTCGCCCGGATCTCTCTCATTAGGTCGAAGAACACCTGTGAGAAAACACACACAAAGAAGCGAGAGTCGCGTATCTCTGTTTGCTCAGTATCTGCGGGGTAAACTTGTTTGGCCTATCTCGAGCATGTCGAGTACCTTGTCAACGTTGGCACGGGTTTTGGCAGAAGTCTCCACGTAGCACACGCCCCACTGCTCGGCGCGGGCCTTCGCCTCGTCCGCGCTCACCTGCCGTCGGTCGTCCAGGTCCGACTTGTTACCGACCAGGAGGAAGGGCACGTTCTCGTCCTCCTTCACTCGCAGGATCTGCTCTCTGTAAGACAGGAAATGTCACGCGGTGAGCAAACTACTGCTTAGTATTTGCAGCCTTGATATAAAGTGACCGAGGCGCAGAAGGAAAACGCCCAGTAGTCACCGTCATTAAACTCTTAATGTCTCATTGAATTGCTACTGGACCTGAAGTCTACTGTCGCTGCGAATGATTCCAGTTCTGTGATCGAAAAGACACAGAGGAAACCCTCGCCGCTGCGGAAGTAGTTGTCCCGTATGGCCGCGTAGTCCTCTTGCCCGGCTGTGTCGAGGATGTCGATCTGGACCTCCTCTCCGTCCAGCACCACTTTCTTCCTGTAGCTGTCCGCCTTGGTGGGCTCGTAGTCTTCGACAAACTGCGAGGGGGACAGAAACAAGTAAAAAAGTCGTCCGACAAGGAGAGTGTTCCCGACCACGACAGATTTGACTCGACTCACCTCATCATACATGAACTGGAGAGTGAGCGCTGACTTCCCGACTCCTCCGCTCCCCACCATAATCACTTTGTGAAGGGCTAGAGAGTTCTGCCCTTTTGGCTTAGCAGCTGCCATGGCTCTGTGTGTGCCAACCCAAAAAAAAAAAAAAAGAAGAGAGGGGGAAGGAAATTCAAGGTGAGGGCGAGGGATTGTGAAATGAAGACCGTAAAAAAATCAGTCAGAGGATTCCAGCTGCGACGAAAAGGGCCGAATGATAAATCCTGAGGAGAGAGAAAAAAAAAGAGAGGAGACGTTTCATCATCATTTCCGAGGCTGGATTGCGAAGCCGTCGCCGTGTCTGTTAAATAAAACAAGGAGAAATTGCACTACAAACGCAGTGCAGAGATCATTCCCTCTACCTTGTTATTACAGCTATATAAAACGTGGTAATGACCGCTGGCACTGGATTGATGCATTAGAAACTGCTTAATAATCAGTATTTTTCTTTATCACCGCTCCCTGCAGCTATCAGACCGCGGAAAGATTACATTTCCCGTCATGAAGTTGTTGTGAACACTGCTCCTTTGTAAGTTTTTCTTCACATGAGTCGCAGAAAGAGATTTGCTGGCGTTTCCCCTACTCGTGCGCTTCATTATTTAGATATCTGACCCGAAAGGTCAATTACTGCATATGGATTACAGCAAAAATCGAGAGCGACCTTTGCGAACGCGGTGTCGTTTTGCAGCCGACTTTCACTTTCAGATAAGTTTCCAACCTTGCGAGGGGGGGAAAATACCGCTCGAGGCAGTGATCGATGACAAACGTGTAAGCAGAGTACGACGCGACAACAAACAGTAGGCAAATACCGAACGAAGCCGAGAGAGAGAGAGAGCGGACCTGTGGAAAGCATCGAGCAGGGAACATCTGGCGGGATATTTTCCTAAACTTTTGACAGGAGGAGTGGATCAAAATCTGACACATGCCGAAGAGATTTAGTGCTCAGTCACTTTCCCATGCTAGACTAAGACTATGGGAATACCATGACGTCTTCAAGTGTGTGTGTGTTAGTGCCGTTTCCTATCGTAGACCCGCACAAATCTCTTGGGATCGGAGATAAAGATGGGAACGCAGCCAATAGGTCATTACACAAATTAACAAAAGGGGACTGTGCACTTAAAAGTCGATGTTAGGATTTAGTACCGAAGGAAGGAAACGTCCTTTTACCTTAACCACATGCATAGGAAGGAAACACATCCATTAAATACTTACTGTTCATCAATATCTCTCTCAGATATGAGTTTTCATTCAGAAGCTAATTTAATTCACAGCTTATTCTCATGTGCAGAGGTCAGTTTACTATCAAATTTAAGGGGGGGTATCATATATTATTACCTTCTCTGTGAAATGTTACAAAAGATATTTAAAAGCATGTTCATATTGTTGTTTTTATATCGCTATTATTGCTATCGTCATTATAAACATATACATATGTATCTCTGTTCTTTATAACTTCAGTTTCAACTCTAGGCGGAGGCTTTACATGTATATACTTTTGTACAATACATTTTATCTACTATTGCTATTTTTATACCTTATTATTGATATCTTATCTTTATATTTTTATTCTTATGTTGTCTATCGTCACTGTGTGTAATGGTAATTTCCCAGCATGGGATAAATAAAGTCTGTCTATCCCCTCATGTCAGCAGCCATACTTTCAAGGATTCAAGGATTCAAGGAGTTTTATTTGTCATTACAACACATGTAAACATGGGATGAAAATGTATATAAAACTCCTATAATAGAAATACTTTATATAGATATATAGATATATAGATAGATAGATCCTCATGTCAGCAGCCATACTTTGTTGTTTATGAACTAAATTAATATCTTAAGTCAGTTTTCAGATGATTTCCTTCATAATTTCTTCATTTTTCTGCATAAACCCTGGTTGATTTTGTTTATTTTTTTCAATCTATCTATAAATAAGCCTCTCCCTGCACTTTACATGATGTTATCCGTCATTTCTAACCGTGCAGTAGATAAATAAACATAATATAACACTCATATGTGTCTACATTATGAGTGAGGGCAGGTTAGAGCACTAAGCAAACAGCAAACCTGCAGGTTTGCACGGTGACCTCAGCATTAAGGTGTAACTGTAATTAGATGTGTCATCATCAATAACACAGGCACGACAGTCATACGATGACAAGGAGCTGGTTTCACCTCATGATTACGACAATAACACGCATTAAAACACAAACACACACACAGATAATTAACTTAACAGCAAGTTATCTGCAGGTTAATGAGCTAACGAGGCTAACAAACCAAAACATGTTTTAACGTCAGCTAACGTCGCTTATTAACGCACATGATTCTTTATAAGAACAAATAAAAACAAATAAAGGTATCGGCTTGAATATTAACGTGTAAAATGTCGGATAAAGGCAGCAACAGATGTTCGGGTCGATCCTCCCTTTACAAACTCAGCAGCTTTCTGCCCGAGCTAAGCTAAGCTAAGCTAAGCTAAGCTAAGCTAAGGTGGCCGCTAACGGCTAAAAATAAAAATAAAAATAAAATAAAATAAATCACCTCACCTGTGAAGGGACAGCAGTGTTCACCTTGTACACGACGTTTTTTCTTTTTTTACCGACCGGTTTTCTTTCTGGTAGCTAAAACAAAACGTGTAAAAATAATAATAAATAAAAAAATAGCTCGTTAGCTCATGGCTAACTCCAGAGAGACTCGGCTGGGCGGCTGTCAGCGGCAGACTGACGTCCTGTCTGCCCGGCTGCACGTCCTGTCTGTGGGCTTGGCTCCGGCTGACAACGCCCGCCTAGACCCAGCCCGCCTGGAGAGAGAACCAGACAAAACACACACACTGACTTTAAAACATGAATATAAACATATACACTTATAAATATGACTCATAGATTATTCTTATGCGTTGTTTTGCTTAAAAAAAATACAGATTAAATTCAGTGTATTAAACAAGGTAATTGATTAATTAAGCATAAATGCTGACACGTTTGCTCAGGAGCAGACTCAGAGGAGGAAATTAGACTTTGAGGAGCCAGGTAATGCAGATTTACTGTTTTGTTTTTTTTGTAATATTATATGTTTAAATCCGAACATACAAATAATTATAACTGCAAATATCAGAATCAGAAATACTTTATTATTATTAAACTGTTTTTGTTACAGCAGCTCACAAACGGTGAGACAGAAAACAAAACTTTAACACTATATATATACACATGTAGAAATAACAGTTAAATAAAACCAGTGACAGTAAAATGTGTACTAAGTGTTACTGTGAGGCACAGATCACCTTGTTTTTCAGCTTTTAACTGCACTTTAAACTATATTTAATAAATATTTTACCCATATTTAACTGCTTTTAACTTTTAACTGCACTTTAAACTATATTTAATAAATATTTTACCCTTATTTTTCTCCTATTGTGTTGTGTCCTTTGTTTTCTTACTGTAGTGTGTAAAGGGGGACGGCATGGCATGTGTTTTTGCTTGCAAATGACAATAAGTCTCTTGAATCTTGAATAAAAATTGTCTGAAACTAATTTAACTGTCATTTTTTTTGCTCCCTTGTTTTTATGCTTTTAGTGATGAAGTCCATAATCTCTGACCTGCACTCCAAATTTGCAGAGAAGACCTGGAATGAGACGTTTCAGCTCGTCCGAAGATGCATGGTAAACATAAATCCCAGTAAACGCTACCTCTGCTCATCTGTCTCCATCCAGTTTGGCTTCCCCCTTTTTATACCACAGTGCAAATCACCTAAAATTCATTTGAACATCTGACTCATATGCAAATAAAAAGTGATTATAGCTCAGATAAAAGTCATCAGACTCATCACCGGGGTGGCTTTTTCTAACATGATGATGTGCTGCAGATCAGGAAGCAGTGTGGTGATGCACTGAGAATGAGATCATCCATCCTGGAACACATGAGTCTTTGTTGTCGCATCAGCAGTCTGTGCATTCACGGTGATTTAAAAGTCACTTCAGCTTGCTTGATTGTTTTCTTTCTAGTATGTTTAACACTCTCTTGTATGGCAAGGCTGCTACGTCCTGACAGACCTTTTTTATGCTCGGTTCTTTTGGAAGATGTGCCACTTTGCAGATGTGTATCACGCCTTTAGGTTTAAGGGTCCAAATGCGCAGAGCTTTATAGATACAGATGTCTTTTGCACTCAATAAAAAAAGACTACAAAGTGCTCCTAAAGTGTGTTTTGTACTGCTATACTAACTTGTATGCCGAGGCCATGAGAGGGTGTGTTAGTTTTCTTTTAGATTTGTGATGGGTGGAGCAGCGGGGTAGCTAAGACTTTTGGATTAATACAAAGTGGAGCTTGGCAGTGGTCACTCGCTGGAGTCTGGTAAAGGAACTTGGTGGTCTGAAACGATGTGTGGTCCAAACAGGATATCTCAGCTGGGGGCTAAGTTGGACAATTTCCTGCCAGCAGTAATGCCAAAGAGGACTAGACGTCTTTTTAAAAAATGACAATGTTACAGTTACACACTGTTTTTTCAAGAACATACCCATCCCAAAGTGCAAAGCATACAAATGTGATGTTGTCATGCAGTTTGTGTGTTGCGGGATGGGCCGGGAGGAGGACAAAGTAGTGTTTACACAGCGATGTCACACAACTGGTTCATTGTTGTTTCTTTTTCTTCTTCCCTTTGTCCCCTGATAGGACAAATCCAGAGATGAGTCCAAACCCTGTGAGCCACTGGTTAGATCACTGGAAATGCTCCAGGAAGTGTTTAATGGTAAACAAACTATTAACTGATAATTCTGTGTGTATTTTAGAACATGTTTCACTTTAAACACAAGTCTCTGTTTGTTTCAGTGTCCTCTATGAATACCATGAAGTCTCGTCTGGAAATGATTGCCAAACAACAAGGGTAGAGTTCTTCTTCCCCTGTCATTTGTGACACCGTACTCTACCTTTTTTATCTGTCTTCCAGCTTCCTCGTTATAAAGCTTAATTCCTTCTTGTGATATAACATGTTGGCACAACTTATCTTCCACGTTCCACTCTTATCTAGAATGGGCTTTCACATCACTGAGGCCACGTGCTACCTGACGGCAGATTTGTTCTACCTGGAGGTGGTGTTGCTGCCCTGTGGCGGTGTAGAGGAAGTTAAAGTGGCCCCACATGGAGGAGCCCCTGTTGTAAGTGGACTGCACTGTTCCCATCTCTCTCCCCTCTTTTTTTTTTTTTTTTTACTCACGCTAATAAAATCAAATTGTCTTGCAGCCAAGCGAGTCCCTTCTTCAGCTGCTGAGGTAAGCAATGGTAAATTTAAAATGTCGACGTTTCCCTTGCAACCCGGCAGCTCTGTTATCTCTTAAACCGTAGAAGATGAAGATGACAGAGCTGTTGAAATGATTACCAAGAAGATAAATAGTTTTAGCTGCTGATTGTACTGTTTTATTTGGCGCAGGTCTAAACATTTTGCTGAGTTCTCAGCGAAGTTGGCAGGCCTCTTCACCCAGTACAACATCCCTGGAGACAAGTTAAGTATACTTTAATCTTTCCTCTTTAAAGTTTGGGCTTCTTGTAGTCACTGGCTCTGTCTTTTTTTTGTTTGTTTCAGTGAAATCAAATTAAAACTGTTTGCATCTCTACAATGCATCGGGAAAGACTTGCAGGAAATATCACATCTGCCGAGGTAAGTGACACGAAAACATGAATGCTAGTCCAATAATTAATGGCTTAGTTGATTTATCAATCAAAAGTTTTTAATCAGCATCTCTAATCCAGTTTTTCTGCCTCAACTGAGGACTTGTTTTTTTATGACAGTAAATAGGCAAATACATCAGATTTTAACTCCCCTCCTTTTGGATAAAATGGCAATTTAAAGGTCCAGTGTGCAGAATTTACTGGCTTCTAGTATATAGGTGCAGTAGTGACTTGCAACCCCCTCGTATCACCCTTTCCCTTCTAGCATAAGGGGGAAAATATGGTGGCGGCAAAGCCCTATCTAGGCCCTGTGTTTAGTTTGTCCACTGTAGAACATGGCTGACTTTGTGAAAAAGGACCCGTGGCATCTGGAGATATAAACGACTAATTCTAGAGTAACAAAAACATCATTCTTATTTTCAGGTGATACATTAATGAAAACATAGTTCTGCATATTTTGTTCCATTCGTGCCACATTCTGTAAAGAGAGCCCCTTCAATCTTACACACCGAAGATCAAGATCCCAGAGTTTAAACGCAACAACCGAGGATATCGTGAGATTAATCAATACTTAAAATAACTGTTTGTTTGCATCCCAAAAGACAAATTAAATCAGCTGTTTCTGCTTTCAGGGAGCCAAAGGACTCTGACCCCCAAGTGGACATGATTAACAATGGCAGGGTCGGGTGTCTGATAGCTGGAAAGGAAGGTGCATGACACCAAGAAGCTAAAACATACTTCATGAATACATCCTTCCTTCACTTAATATTTGATTTATCATTCCAGATTGCCCCCTGACTATCCAGTTCTATATCGGTCCAACTGATGGAATAAAGACCTCAGATTTGCGTAAGATGTCAAAGCCGCCAAACTTTGAGATTTGGTCTGGTGGTGAACTTAAATCATTTCCTACTAGACTAATTAAACCAGTGTTTGGATTAAAACTTGAGTTGTAGCTTCTCCTGAAAAAGCTCTTGTTGTTGTTTGAAGAAATACCAGACGCAGTCGTCCAGGCAGCCCAGGTGACCATCGGCGTCAGCGACGTGACTCACAAGCTTCAGATGGCATCTGTGATCCCACAGCCTGCACAGCTGGATCCGCAGGGGTAACGTGTCGCTATTCAGTCTCTCACTCGACAGGATGCTGTTTCGTTTCACATCCCACAGTGGATGTGGATGTCAGTGCCAGAGGTGTTAAATAAAATGTAGTGAAACTGTGGCAGTTATCCCGCGTTCCTGCCGCTGAGCGAGGTGCAGCATGAGGCGCTGCTGGCCTGTTTTCTCCTCAAACTGCAGCCACCAGTACCATTGATGGCGTCTTTTGTCAACAAGTTGGGCGAAATTACAGGTTGGGCAACTTTTCACTATAAATATTGGATGAAATCTAATGGTCAAGCATCACCCTATCACATGCTCTCTTGTTCTCCCTCCTGTGATATTTCCTAGATGTGACCATACCAGATGTTGACCTGCAGTGGGCACCCTTACCTAAGCTTCTGATGAGACGTTCAAGTGCAAACAGCCACGAGGAGACGATAGATGGGCAAGATGATGTTTTCACAGCTGTAAGTATGTTTAACACAAGGTTCATTTCAAGCTAATTTATTATGCAAAGCCTCAGATGTGCTGTATGACGTAATAGGAATCCGTACTTCCTCTGTCCAGCCTCTTCCTGGTGGTGTGATGCACAGTTATGTTCTCCCCGGAGCTGCATGGGAGGTGCCTGCCCAGAGAGCTGCTTTAGTGGACAGTATTCCCTTCACCCACCCTGCCCACGTCCCGGCCCTGCTGGAGCTGCTGCGTCATCAGTGTGCCATTAACACCCTGCTGACGAGCTGTATGACGTCCGAGCGTGCCAGAACAGGTAGGGCATCGCAAAATGGGGCACGACAACGACTGTGCATGAAAAGTTACGACAGTCATTTGATGCTTTTTATTGGTGGATTATGCTATCAGGTTTGGTTTGTGACGCGCACTTCGAAGTCCTTCCGGAGTCTGACACCAGCTTTTCTGTGACCTTCCACCGACCTGACACTGACTCCCTCGCTGTCTGTGAGCGTTTACTACACTACACTATCTTTTTTTAATTGAGGTTTAAGTATTACTGATCATTGCATTGATTGTACTTCTTAGGATGTAAATGTTTACACAAATGCAAACTTGTATGACTTATTGGCTCTTTTTGCCACAGTGCTGGTGGACGTATCCGATTCTCATCAGATCAACTGCATTTTGTTCGGAGCAGGAACAGAGGATCGCTCTTGGGATGAACACCTTTCCACTGTTATGATGAGGTATGTTGAACTTATATCTACCACTTCCTTCTCTACAGTTTCAGCCAGAGGATACGATCAACATTTTGGATCACGATTACATCGATGAATAAAGATCTAAATGTCTAATCCTGTGTCTCAGGTGCATGTCCCTTCCCATGACCTTGAGGACATTACACAGCAAGCTAGAGGAGATCAGCGCCGCCCCACGTTCACCCCACCGTCCGGCCACCACAGAGGCCGAAAATGAGCACCTCTCGCCTCCCTCGAGCAATGCCGTGACCGACAACAGCAGCGTCTTGACCACGTTCTCCCAGAGTGCATCCGCACCAGAGGGTGACTTGAGTGTTTCTGGTTCCGCCTGCTATGCCATGTCTGTAGCCAAATCTGAACTCCTTCCTGAAATAAACACAAGTCCTGCTGCTAACCTTTATCCATT
Source organism: Larimichthys crocea (assembly GCF_000972845.2). Taxonomy (NCBI): domain Eukaryota; kingdom Metazoa; phylum Chordata; class Actinopteri; family Sciaenidae; genus Larimichthys; species Larimichthys crocea. The sequence goes on from NC_040033.1 coordinate 5,939,106, forward strand.
CACTCCTGTGGGTGTGTTTCCACACTGGATGACCAGTAACGGCCAACTGTCAGAGCTGATGTGAAACTGTATGAACCTTTTACATGCAGTGTCTTTTAAAATGTGTATTTTTATTATAGAACTGAATAAATGTTTTGGTTTTGCAACTGTTTTATACACATACAATCAGAATTATTATGAAACATACTATTTTTAGGTCCATTTTGTGTATGATCACATCCATCTCATGCCGAAAGCTGTTTCATACTATGCATTCCAGTGTGGCAGAGATTGCCGGCTGTAAAGGGTTGAGGTTTGGCATTTGACCTCTCTCAGACAGCCAAGGGCCCAAGTTGATTGGTACCATGTGAGCCAATCAAACACTGTTAAAGTACATGATGCATTCTTGATGGCTTGTATGCATAAAGTTAAGATCAACACACACCACACATTAAAATAAGAAATAGCTCAGCTGCGTGCATAAAAAAATATCAAGGGCAGGGCTTGATTGTGTTTAAAATAATATGTCATGTTTTAAAAATATGTCATGACTTTTTTGAAACGGCATAATTGTACAATAAAGAAATGGCAGTTTGAGTTAAATGCCTCTGTGGAATGGAAACTCTCAATATATCCCGTCATAGGAAATTAGCAGCATTCTTTAGGACCTTTTGTGAACACTACATAGACCCAAATTAGCATGTTATCCTCAGTAGATCTATAGTCTGTGTGCATTTAGAAGGGAATTTCCACATGTATCTAGAATATTAAGTCAACTGTCAGCAGCAGACAACTGTTTTTGTCCGGTGCCTTTACTTGTAGATATCCAATGACCTGTACGACTGCTATTCATAGTAACATACCGACATGTGTGGTTAAACCATTCTCTTCTTTCAGAGGCTCTATATCCTCTGAATATTTAAGAGATTATGTGTCCTCGCCGTCTGATTGGTTCAGTGTGAGTCTATAAAAGTGACACCTGTGATGATGCTATACTTAAATATTAATGAGTAATATGATGGAAAATAACGGCTTCCCTTCTGTCAATCAGAGAGGTGGTGGAAGACTGACTTAGATCTTTTTTTAAATGAGATTTAATCTTAACAATACACTGAAGATGAGAGAAAGGCCCATGCGATGTGAAGCCGATATGGTGGGTTTGGTGTGGGTTGGACCGGTTGAAGACGGTCCAGAGAAGTACCACCTAGCCGGGATGATATAAAAGTGTGAATCATCATTTGTAGTTCAGGTTGTGATATAATAGCCCTAAGGTTGCCAGTGTTTTTTGTTGAAGAAATATATTGGTTGAAGTACATAGTTGGATTAAATATGACACACTTTAGAGCTGAAGAGAGAGACCCAGTGGGCTGGAGGAGGAGCTATGGGATTGAAGTTGTTAAAAAGTTGTTAGACCTCCAGGCCTTAACGGCAGACAGACAACAGTCAGTTTTTCAGACTCATAAGCCTAAAAGATTCATACAATTCAATATCATCAGCAAACAGCGATAGGAGATGCCTTAAAATGATGGAAGGCCAAAAATAAAGGACCCAGGACAGAACCCTGGGGCACACCACAGGACAGAGCAGCTGTTTCAGACATGTCAGAAATATCACCAAGTACAAATATTCTCATATGTCAAAGTAATATTTTTATTTATTTGTATTTTTTTTGGACAAAATAAACATTGTGAAGGTGTCACTTTACCATCTCACTATTTTCTATTTATTTATTTATTTTTGATTGATCAATGGAGAAAATAAGTGTTGAGTATTATTCCTCAATCTAATAATATAATATAATGACATACATCTTAACAGTCACAGGGGAGACTTTTCTGTATGGAGTACTTTTACTCTTTTAATACTACTTTAATGCTTTGTCCTGACTATACTTAAGATACTTATGTAACATTTTCAATGCAGGAATTGACTTTCAAAGTGTGATATTAATACTTTTACTTCAATAAATGATCTGAACACTTGCTGGACCATAATTAGTAAGCATGAGTCAATTAATGTGTGAGCATCACTAATGTTGCAGCTGGTGGAGGCGGAGCTATAGTTTCAACTATTGTATATACTGCTGGGTGGCTTGATTGATAATATTAATTTATTAATTGATTTATATTTTGTAATAATAATCTGAATATGCAAAGTTAGTGTTGTAAGTATAGAGTACTGTGAGTACCTCAGTTGTACTTAAGTACAGCAGGCTACTTGAATAAATATACTACTGCCTTATAGACTATATGTTTCTATTCAAGAGTAAAAGTTGTGTCTTCTTTTGCAAATCTTTTGCATTATAGAAGCAGCTAAGTGATGTCCTATGTTGAATATGATTCCTTTGTATCTAAGTCACAGTCTCGGCCTGTCTTTGACTTATCTTTTTTTAAATATCCACAGCTCCCTCTCTGGTCTGCGGTCTCTTTAAATCCAGATCCAGTGGACGAGAGCTGCGCGTCCTCACAAACTTGTCTGGCCGCTGTGATTGCCCGCATTCAGCCTGATAAACAGCTGCTTACCATTTAGAGGCAACTTCACGAAAGTTTTCTTCAAACTCCCGCGGATCTGGATTTTTGTTTGTTTCCCCCTCTCTCTCTCTCCCTCTCTCTCCTTTTCTCTCTCTCCCTCTCTCTGTGGATGTTCAGATATAGAAAGTCTGCGCCGCTGGAAAGCTCAAGTCCGGATTCTAGGTTTTTGCGTAATGCTGAGGCGTCCTCTGTTCAACATCTGGATTAACTATTTGGAGTCGGAGCAAGCGGCCCTACACAAAACTCTGACTGTCTAGCCCTATCTTTATGGAAAGACTGAACCTTTTCTCTGGAATTTAACTAACTTTTTTTTTGATAAAACCGAGTTTTGCGCATAGATTATGTATTCTTTAAAATGGGTGCGAACAATGGAAAACAGTATGGAAGCGAGGGTAAGTGCTGTAATTACGACTTTAATGGGGTTTTATTTGAATTTCATCCTTGAAGGGAGTCTTTTTTTTAAATCAAACTAGTCTCCACAAAGGCTTCGGTGTTACCGTTACTTTGGTGCCCAGTTTAAACCGAGCCCTGAAACCAAACGCAGCAGATTTTTTTTGTGTTGCCTCTTGGAGTTTTCCCTCTGAACATTAGTGAGTTAGCTCTATTCCCTCTTCTATCTTCACTTTTCTTACACTTGAGTGTTGCCTCTCTTTGTGCAGGAGTTGGTCTCCATGTAAAATATTTGAATGTGTGGAAGATGTGCAGCGTTTGACTTCAAATCCACAGCTTTTTTTAAATTTTATATTGCTTTTAAAGATGTGCAACGTTTATATTCTTCTTATAAAACAGAGGGTGACATCTGGTGGTCGTATTTTAAACATTTTTTTCTTTTTAATTAAAGTTTCCAACTTAATTTTTTTGAAGTTTGAACCAAAAAAACACTTGAGCTGCTTTCAGTCCAGAATTTTTCTTCAATATTCAGCTTCACTTCAGGGATTTGAACACAATCACAGCAGGCGACACGTTCTACAACTTGCATAGGTGTTGTCTGATGTGCTTGACTTTTAAGTTAGTAGCGAAGGTGATATTGTAGATGGTTTTAAATCAAATATAAGTCCAAAGAAAAGAGCTGACTTGGCAGGGCAGAGAGTTCATCAGACAACACCAAGTAGCCTTATTCATGGCAGGAGTGTATTCCTGCAGGTTTGGAGGAGCTGGGTCAAAGGACTCGAGCGTTCGAGCATGTGGGTACTTCATCATTCTTATCTTGATAAGACCCAATTCCAGAGATTTTTTTGTCCACGGTGCCTGATTTGGCAGCCATTTTGTGCATATTGGTCAATGCCATATGATCCTCATGTAAACAAAAATACATAGTAGACATCGTGAAAAGAAACAAAGATAGATATGTCGATGAGAAATGTGTGCTGACCTTAGATGCTTTCTTACAGTGGACACACCTTCTCACAAAGTCTTTCAGTTCAATCTTTGACTCTCCTGCAGCTGATTGGTAATTGTTGTCGTCGGGCGGAGCCAAACAACCCAGAGTTTCAAATTTTGAACTTTGCAACTTGACTTGCAGGGCAGAGATTCTGATCATAATGAAAATAATGTCCCTCTGGCACAGATGTCCTCTCGTATCATGAGAGAAAATGACTAAAGGTAAGCAATATTTAAAAAATAAAAGTCAGATATCACCATTTTTTTGACTTCTTATCAAACATTGAATACTAGGACTGTGCTGGCAAGGCAGAAAAGTCATTATAAATGCAGAGACATATCACTCTGCTATCAGATGTACTACCACCAAACTGGAATGTGACTTAAATCCAGCGAAAAAACAACATTTTTTTTGTGATATTATAATAACCAGAATCTATATCCGAAGACTTGCATACCCCAGATTTGATAAAAATCTCCCACCATGGCATTAATGAACCCTTGGCAGCAAAACACTTCACCGCTATAGGCATGGTCTGACTTTATTCAGTCAGTACCAACAATATTACCGCCTCGGTCTTTTCCATCTAATCTTCAACATTACTTATTCAAGAAAAAAAAACAACAACCTGTGGTCCAACTTTACGAAACACATCATTTCTGTCTCCAGAGCAGAACTGTTTGTATAAATAACATTCCAGTGTGCTCTCTTCCTAAGTCAATAACTGCAGAGAAAAGGTTGGAGCTCATGATGTTAAAAATAACAAGTGGACCAGCTCCACCTAAGAATCCAACCGGTGAAGATACACGAGCAGATCGTATCACAGATGTGATTCCTCCTTGAGATGAACTTAAAACATACCCACTGTCATGTTAACAAACATTAATATGATGTAGGCTATGCAGATTGTAATCACCTGCGGTGTTTCTTAATGCTCCCTTTCACTGTAAGATAGAAGATAATGGTTAGCACTTGGCAAGATTGCACCTCTTTTGGCGTACAACATAAAACACAGGCTCCCAAGCTCAGTACAAGTACTAGTGCAAACAGACTTTGTGTTGATGCAACATCGCCAGATGTTAGGATGATGATGTCTTGCCTCCCCCGCCCCCCCAATTAAAACCGTGATCGTTTGTGTGCTAACAAGAACTGATTTGACTCTGAAAACATTCATTTCATGATTTACCAAGTTTCTGGTTTGAGTTCAGGGATACATGAAAACATTTTTGGATGAAGCCTACAGCAAGAAAAGCAACAAACAGTGCTTTGATACATTTCCTCACGAGTAATGTAATTCTGCAGATAGAAAGTGAAACTTCAGATGTAAGCAGCGTTTTTGATCATCGGATGAAGGTTTTCTTAGGATCAATCACACATTTTCTGAGACCGTTAAACACTCAAAGATGACTCAGAGAAGCATTGGACCTTGACGTCATAGTCTTTAAGATTTCCGTCCCGGTTGACTCGGTCACACCAGTGGTTACTGGTTTAAACTATTCTCTCAGAAATACACTGGAAGAGCAGCTGTTTGCTGCTGTTTACAGAAAAACCAAACAAACCCCCAAGTATTTTTATTATTGATGATTCAGACGATTCATTGATTCATCTTTTTGGCTACAAAATGTCACCAGTCCATCAGAGCCCAAGATGACACCTTCGGATGTCTTTTGTTTAGTCGAAAACCCAAAAATATTCACTACAAGTGTAAAAAAGGACTTAGGAAGCAAGAAGATATTAACATTGGAGGCACATAAACTAGAGAATATTGGCATTTTCTTAAAATCAAAAGTGAGCAAGCAGTTTCTCCTGAATCCTGGTGCGTAGATAAGCAGTATAAATACAGCAGGGAATGGCGGACTCCGCCACTAACAACGAAAACTTCTTTATAGTAGGGTAATTACAGATTGTAAACACCTTTAAATAGCTGTTTCTGAGAAAATCTTGACCATTAAACGTTGGTTTGATGTCATTAAAAAACCTACGGATGGAGTTTAATATTCACTTTATTTGACATTTATTGAAAATGTCACTTCACAAAAGACAGAATAACTTCGTATTGGTGCTATCACGATGTTGATCATGACCAACACCGGTATCTTAGCTACAAGTGCAGAATTCTGCAATTGGTCTGTCCACATCTGTTTTCAAGTGTGACTCGGCAATTAATTACACACTGGTCGCAGCTATGCAGCAACTCTCCACCAGCACATTATATAAGCATAAGACAGGAAGCAGGAGCTTTTCTGAAAGTTGTTTTTCCATGAAAGACAGAAAACAATCAGCCTTGCACAGATCCACATGCGTCAAACCAAACAGCCCTGCAGAGTTCCTCATGCTGAGGGAAAAAAGATGCTGTAACCAGCTAAATATTAAAATACATTTGAACGCGTTTACCCAGGCTTATGCTTTTGGCTCTGCTCAAATATTAGAAAAGTGGTCTCAGGTTGACTTTCTGTAAGTTCCTTATGAATTTCTAAATCATTTCTGTGGACTCAAAGAGAGGTAACAGATGTGCCAGCTGAGTGATGTCACCACAAAATGTCATTCACACTCATACCATATGAGCTGCAATGGTTTAAAGGATCTCACATGTATCTGTGCGATCGTGTGTCTCTGAGTTTGGAGACACAGGTTGCCTTTTTTTTTTCTCGGCTTTCATATATACACAACTTATTTCGGGAACTGTCTAGTCTGTTTAGGTGGCTGCACTTGATGTGCATGTGGCTGTGACTGTTTGGGAATACCTCTTCGGCCTGTCGTGCTGGGTGAAAGGCACATACTTAGTCTCAGGAAAGCCACAAAGCTGCATTTATGATCTGACAGAGGAATGAAATGCCATAAACAACTACTCCACAGGCAGCCTGCAGTCACCATGGCAGTCGAGCCCGTCTCGCTCTGGCAGCAGGAGCACACATTCAAAGAATATGACTTTAGCTCTCCTGTGTGCCTGTGTCGAAATCCAAATCCTAAATCTAATAATACAAGGACAGCTCGTAAAGTAAGAGTTCTAAACTCAAACGGGCGTGATAAAAAAGCACTTTCAAGTGGCGGCTCTACAGACTGTGTGGCCTAAGAAGTATGTCTCTGACGATACATTTACTTGTAATCATTCATTAAAGAGAGGGATTGCTCGTATCCAGCGCAGGAGTGTTTCCTCGCTCGTCTTCCGTGGAAGCAAAAGCTAAAGGGGCTTTAGGGGAGACTTTATTCTTCTTCCAAATATCAAAAAAAAAAACGGACACTTACTCAAAGAAACCACCCGAGACTTTGTGCACGTGCCAAGGCAAACCATTCATCCAAAAATCGAAGAACATAAAAGTCACGAAAGCAGAGAGCGATGGACTTTATATTTCCTTACACCTCATACCTCCTTACCATATTTAATGCATCATCAAAGTGCAATCCCGCCTTATCTGTGAAACGCCTGGAGAATAAAGCATAGGAAGTGTTTTCGCTCGTCTGAAATGGTTAAAAACAGTAAATCATAAGTGCAGTTTGTCATCTCCATACCGTGTCCCAGCACTTTTGTTTTTCTTCCCATTCCCCCTGCAGGTAAAGGGAGCTCAAGCATCTCTTCTGACATAAGTTCGAGCACAGATCACACACCAACTAAAGCTCCAAAGAATGTGGCTACCACCGAAGGTAAGGCATCTGGTGCTCATTAACCAAACTCCCCTCCCTTCTTCTTCTTTCCCTCCTCTTCTTCTTCTTCTTCTTCTTTTTCTTCTTCTGTTCCTCCTCCCACCCTTCTCTCCTTCTTACCCCATCCACTTTCTGTGCTGCCTATTTTTGGAGAAAAACCTGCGTGTTCCTGGGATAACCCTGAACTGAAAACAAACTCAGAGCTCCTCATCAGAACCCAGAAACCAAAGGCATTTCTAGGGCTTTGTTTGAGAAGAGAGAGCGAAGAAGAAGAAGAAGAGGAAGAAGAAGGAGAAGGAGGAAAAAAAAACACACTTCTGGCTTCTCATTGTGGAAGAATGCTTATCTAAACTTTGGTCCTATCAGGCTCAAAGCGTTGCCAGGGAGGGAGGTACGTATGCTCGAGAGAGAGAGAGAAAGAGAGGAGGGCGAGAGGGATTTTGTTGGAGAAGGTGCAGGGAGTAAGAAAAGAGCTTCACCTTCTGTTTAGACGCCTCTACATGTAGCGCTCTGGCTCCCTCTCGCCTCCCCAGCCTCCCGCCCTGCCCAGGCAATCTTTCAACCCCGGCAGATCGACCGTAGGGGAGCTCACCTCTCTGTCAGGAGTGTTACGAAATGTAAACTCTGCGCTCGCTGTAATGTTTCAAGAAATACTTTGCAGGTGACAGATGCCTTTTGAGGCCTCCTGTCAGCAGATGTCTTAACTGCGGATCTGTCTGATACATTTTTGACAATCTGTCAAAGGAGAGTTTCTTTTATTTTGAAAGAACCAAACAAAATGAGGTGTTATACCCCCACTGTTACTTTCAAGGTTCTGCTCTCTAGGATATCATAATACAATAAACTTGCTTATTGATCAAAATCTTGAGCAAATCCTATCCACAAGCTTAACCAGCATCATTTAATGAACTAAGTCATGTTTCTGATATCATCCATAGTCGTAATATTCACTCAAATTTTAGCTCTGTTTTTGGTCTCCACCAGAAATGCTTAATAAAAGAGAGGCTTCCCGTTTAGGAGGCCAGCAGCAGGTCCTGAGTCTATTAACTCTAATGAGGAGAGGCGAACGTGAGCTCAGATTATGAGCAATACTTTCTCCTCAGAGTCACTTATATAAATATTGGACTCATTTTTCACAAGCCGCATATCTTCTGAACATTCTTACGCTGAAATGACATTTTCCAGACGGATAAATCAGGAGAAAATTAACTTTGTTTAAGACCTGTCTCTGTCACAGCGGCAACAGACTCCTCTCTCTGTCAGTCGCTGATGATCTATAGCAACTTAACTAAAAGTAAGAGAACGTTCTGAACCGTCTCTGGCACAACACAATCTGATTTCATCCGTCTGACACTTCCAGACGAGATTTGGAGATCAGGGGCGAGGAGACCACGGCCGCTCAGGAGACAGGAAGTGCCTCATAGCACTGAATGTGGTACCTTCTGTTATAGAATATCTTTGTCTCCGCCAAGTCCTGAATAAAATATCTTCAGCTGCTAAATTCTCCACTGTGTTCATCACCAAGTGACTAACTTTGCCCATCTGCTGTTTGAACCAAAACAATAGGCTGAAAGACGCTAAATTGCTACGTAGAGCGGAGGCAAACCGCTGAGTTTGGTGACCACGAGCGACTCGTTCCACATCACACACAGTAATTTGATCTAATGTTGGTATAAAAATATTGATTTGTGCAACTTTAAGCCATTTCCATAGCAGATTAATTTAGCTTTACAGCACCAGTAAAATGAGATATTGTCCAGCGAGTCTAGTCATTGTTGCAAAATAAACTCCGACAGGATGATGCAGGTCCTTGGTAATCACTGTAATCACCATGAAGGATTTATTTTTGCAACAATGACCCAGTCTCTGTACACTATCCAGCTTCTAAAATATGACATAATATTGATTTAAAAATGATTTTATTGCGTCCGCTGTGGTCCTTTTCAGAGTCTATGATCAAAACTGTGTCCATAGCAACAAGTCTGTTATTCATAGCAGCGGTCTGGTATACAGAAATAACAGACCGTAGAACGCTGTAATTGACCAATCAGAATCGAGCGTTCAACAAAGCCATGTAATCACAATGTATAGCATCCTACATTTACTCGGCTCATTTGGGAGTGTGTTCCACTGGGCAGGAAAGAGTATGAGTTATATGAGATATGAAATCTCAGAACCCCGGTGAAGTAATCACTGACTCACTGATTCTGATCAAAAACATTTGATCAAAACTCCCCCCAGATAAATTACAGCCCCTCTCCGTTCCTCTGTGTGTCGTTCGCCGGGGTTGACCGGTGACTCACCGAGCGTTTTGCACGCTCATACACAGATACGCTCGCCCCGTTCCTCTCATGCATTGTCAACACCAATCTTAAATTTGCTCTGGCTTGATGAATGTAGTATTCTTGTGGTTCGGTTCTGCCCACAAGAAAACAAATACCAGCTCCAGCCTGTGTTTATAGCTGTCAGTCAGCTGAAGATTTCAAGGTGATTCTCAGAGAGAAGAAAAAGGAGCAGGGAGAACAAAGCGTCGAGCTGACTCCTCACGAGACATTAGACGTGCTTATGGTTTCATGCAAGATCTGTGTCAATTAGTTTGTTTAAGGGAGGTTAATTCACTGATTAACCTCACTAAATATAGCCTGAGATGTGCTGCGCTCCTGCGAGCGTGCATTAGGACAAGGCAGATTACTCATTCGACTTCGCTGGAAATGCTGACTCACTTGAATCCGTCAGTTGGGGAGCTTCTGGAAGCGCACCCAGAGTATTTTTGGGAAATTGATAATTGTCCTGAATGTGTCTGCTTTGGAGAACAACCTGTGCAGATAGAAATATATAGTATAGAGCAAGGCCAGTGGCTTCCCGACCATAATTTCCCTCCACTGTTATGACTGAAATTGTTATTTTTTTCTCCATGCTAAGTGGGAGTAATTACATGGTCTGGAACCACCACGGCCACAGGCAAATCCCCCCTCCTTAAAAAGACACACACACACATAACACACATAGACACGCATGCATACTCGCCTTCACACATTCGCACACAGTGGCAGATCACACAGCCGTTGCCCACCTCGTCCTGTGGTCCACTAAACTAATCAGGAAGCAGTCTGGGCTGTTTCCCCCGCCACACACTGGGATATAGTCATATTAGATCTGACACGGTATCCTCATGCTGCAGTTAGTTAGTTACTAAGTTAGTTAGTTGGTTGACTGCTATACGACATAACAGTCATCATATCTACATCTACATACTTTGGGGTAACGTGTTTTAATAGAATATCTCAAGTAAATTGTTCAATAGCAGAAGAAATCCTACAAGCTGAAGGTTTTGTCCCAATGGAGGACTGTCCTCATCTCCCAGGCTTTGTCCAAGTAACTGGCTAACATAAATGTTTCCCACGTGAAGCTTTGTTCCTGTTTTATATCTTACGAAACAACATATTGTGTGGTTCCCAGTGAAAGGGACAAACAAAGTAATTTTCTCTATCATTGCGATAGAACGTTGAACAAATCCACATTTCTTCATCCAGACTGACATACCACCTAGATTCAGAGCTGGGGTTAGGGTTACGTACATGAGTAATTTATACCTAAATAAATAAAAGATTTCCCAGTCAGATAGAGTTGTGCAATATAATTGAAACCAACATCACAATATCAAAGTCTGTGTGAAGGCAATTCTGAGATTTCTTTCAAAATACAGTGAAATATGTTGGAGAATAGTCGCTGAAAACACGTGAAAAGACTTTGGTATATCACTGAAATGTGGAGTTAGACATTAGAAGAGTTTTTCACCAGTTTTCAGTCTCCAGGATTTTGTGGGCGGTCCTTAAAGGGTGGCTCGATGACACGCTGAGGCCACCCTGAGCAGAGAGATAGAGATTAATTCATCTCGCTCAGAGCGTTTCAAAGTTAGTTGTGTCATTTTCTGAACTCATCTGACACGTTTCAGTCGCTCTAAAATGGATGCTTGACCGCTCCCACGAGTGGGCGTGGCTTCAGTTTATTCAGAGGACACGCCCCCCACAGTCCTGGAGCTGAGAATTCATTTTTACCTGATTTTGACACCTAATTTCATAAACATGTCACACTTTCTTGTTTGGTCCGACAAACTCAGAACATATTTATTCTGACATTACATGGACTTCGCAAAAGTTTCTCAATATTGTTATGTAATCTGTGCAAAATTACAAGTAAAGCAGCCAAACTTATGTTCAATGCAATTAACTGAGCTTCGCTGCTATTCATTACATCTCATAAAAGTTGATTTGTTTTATAAGTTTTGATTATAGCTTGCTTGAAATTATAATTTGGCAAACTTAACTGTACAATTCCATGTAAAGCCACTATGTAACTTTGCTCAACAGCAGCCGCAAGTGACATTTGCAGGGCAAATGTTAAAACAAGAACAAGCAGAGAAGAGTTATCGAGCCAGCAAATATCTACCTCAAATTAACTAACCATCATAAGCTGGACCAAATAAGGTTGCAACTGCAACCCCCTTATGTGTATTGAATTGAGAAAGAATGACTTTAATGCTTGCGAACTTTTGATTTGTAAGAGAAAAGAAAAAGTCCTGTGTGTTAGATCCAAACCCGAGACGTTGAGAATGAATGGCTGGATACTGCACCGAATGTGACCAGAACTGTTTCATTTTTCTACAAATCAAAATTTATGCCACCAGAGGAATCTGAAAGATGCTATAATCATCTCAGAACTCTTTACATAGTGGCTTTAAAGTCAATAAATCAAAATACTGAATTATTGCGCAGCCCTAATATCAGCATGCAGATGGAAAGTAGTCTGTTGTCTGTCTTCTTTCACTCCTCCAACATGCATTCCCACTAAATCAACATGAGGAAGTTACACTCATTCTTCCTCCTGAAAACAAACCGAGCCGAGTAGTTATTTGGCAAGTTTTTGCAACATGTCTCTGTTTTCATTTATTATTTAAACAGGCTTGTGGTGGCCTGACCCAGTTGAGTTGCTTATTAGCTGCAGACTGCGAGGCACAGTCCTGGACAGTAAATCCTTCCTGTGGGATGAAACTGAGTATCTCCCAGCAGGGGCTACACTGTGACCCTGTCTGGGCCTCAAGGGTTTACTTTGGCACAGTTTAACTCAGGGTACCTTCAAAATGTTGCTCAGGCATGGCAGGAGCTCAACAGACAACACCCTGAGATGTTGGGCCTGTGTTTTTTTTTAACTCCTAAGGTCTGGTTTGATATTCCTATATCAGCTGGAGACTGTACCAAGCTTTAGTCGCTGATGTAACACAGACTCACAGGGGCGTTGATCACGTCAAAGCAGCCATGCTTTGGGGTCAGCTCCTTCACCCATTTATAATGGCACCAGGAAGGTAGCTGGGAAACAGGGTATGGTGGGAACAATGAACATGCTCACTTCCTTTCTGAAGGACCAAAGAAACAGTGATAACAGCGAGAGGGAAAATCTTACTCTGTCCTTCCACACCAGAAAATACGGGAGTAAAAGGTCACACTGTAAACATGTCCTGATTTATGTGCAATTCTCCATATGTCAACCAAAAAAGTCAAAGTTTTAGATGCTCCTTCTTCTAAAGTTATCACATCTTTGTACAAGTAATTAATATGAAACAATATCAGACCAATTATGGCCCTATCATGAGGCTAGGTAGACAAGAAATTCTTAAATTTTAAAGGTCCAGTGTGTAGGATTTAGTGACATCTAGTGGTGAGGTTGCAGATTGCAACCAACTGAATAGTGGCCACAAAATAGCGAAAATCTATCCAGAGCCAGTGTTTGGTTTGTCCATTCTGGTCTACCATAGTAACATGGAGGTGTAATATCTGAATGTAGAAGAGGTCCCACTTTCTCTGTAGATAGAAACACAATAATGCTTATTTTCAGGCGAATATAAACTAATGAAAACATATTTAATTTCTACCAATAGATCCCCCTAAACCTCACAAACTGGACCTTAAAAACATCTACAACGTGTACCATATCTTCAGTGCACAAATGTTAACATGGCAATAAAATCTTGCCCATTTAGCTTTGCATGTCAGGCAGGTTGTGTAAAACCACAAAGCAATGATTGGTGCATTGTTTTAAACGTCTATGAATTAAGTCATAGAGGGGATTAAAGGCACATTCATCCCCATCGTCTGACATGTTATGTTTTCATTAAAATGTTCAAATGTTTTCTGGAATTTTGGCAAAGTCGAATGTGAAATCAGGCAGGGTGTGCCTCCATCTGACAATAAATCCAGCGACATGACACGGCATTGCTGCTTTGCACTATTATGAGATTATATTTGTGGTTTTTAATCAATGTGACAATTTTCTCATGATGCATTATTCATAACTGTGGGCATGGACATATTTGGCCTCTAATTTGGAGGACTTTGGTTTTCATATGATTTATTCAGCTTAAAGAAGAACTGTCCTCTCTGGTTAAAAAGCCTGTTTTACGTCTTAGGTGTGGTCAGAAATGTGCTCTCCTGCATGCGTAAGCACACCCAGCAGTGATGTCACAGAGTCCTGGACTACACCTGTGCATCACTGCAGCAAGATGAGAAGATTACACAACTGGTGTTGAGTTACTCTTTAAGAGGAAGGAGAATTTTCTCAACTTGAAAAATAAACACTCCTTAAGATGTTACAAATCAAGAATTCTGTGGTTGTCAGTGGAGAGCGACGTCATGGTTATACTCAGCGGGGGGTGGTATGATACAATATGATAACCTTAGCCAGATGTGAGGAGCTGTTTGTGAAATTGTTTGGTTTTCACGCAGGTGTTTTCAGGGGGGACCTTTCTGCTCCTGTCCAACTTATATTGAAACGTAACTTATAATATTTTACGTTGCACGCCCACACAACGTGTTTTCAATTACTTCGTAAAAACCTACATTTTTAAGTCGGCTGGAGGAGAAAATGATGGTGCCACAAACAAAATAGACGCTGTTAATATTGATCTCTGGTCTTAGCTCTCAGTCATCTGTTGTGAAGGCGGCGTTAGGGTCAGCTTTGCAGTCTAAACAACCCCTCCAGAAAGCTCCTGTCTCCAGCATGTTAATATTTTTACCCTCCCAAAGGCAACAAATCCCTCACACTCCGTCTGTAAACTAACCTCGCGGGCTTATGACCCATTTACTCGTGTTTACTCAAGCAGATATATAGTGTTTCACTGTTGATTTTTGTCGTGCCAAACGCGAAAGAGGCTGCATTGAGGTGTTTGTGTGCGTCGCTGCCGTCAGGACGTTTTCATTGCACGGAGAAGATTTAGGTTGTTGTCCCCCACTTATGTTGTTTCAGCATCCGTCAGTATAGTCTTGTAGGTACTTGCAGTATATCTGCTAAGCTAAACAACTTGCTGCTCACTGCTTCATTTGTTGTGCCGCTCTCCAGCTGTGTTGGAAGTCCTCACACGGCCAGAGAAGTTTGTTTAGATGGAGGACCATCTGTTTTTTTAAGGGAAATGTTTGGCAGGTGATCTTATGGAGGATTAGAGGAAATATTTTTGTAGATGCTTCTAATTTCATGCACACGAATTCACATTTTCCAGAAGTTTGTGCTCCATTCGCACCATCTTAACTTAGGACACAAAGCAGCAGCCTGCGGTTATTTCAAGGCGTTTTCAACAATAGCAGTCGCAATGAGAAATATCAGCACTTTGCTTTTAATCCCCGTTGGAAATTGTCTATGTTAAAAAAGAGAGAACACAGAGAGGCAAAAGAATGCCAAAGCTATTTTCCCCAGATTTTCTCCATCAGCTGTCCTCGCTCCACCCCCTTCCTTTCTACCGCTCCTAGAGCCAGGAAATCTGAGTGAAAAAGCACAGAACAAGGCGGCGAGAAAGAAAAAAGAAAACAAGTGAAAGCAGTTTAGCAAAGGAGGAGGAGGAGGAGGAGAAGAAGGAGAAGGAGGGGGAAGCGAAGTAAAGGCAGTTCAGCGGGCTCCATCTCATAACTCTTCTCTGATTACTGCTCCGTCTTCTCATTCTCTGTCTCATGGAGGAAGCGGCTGGCTCTGTTGTTTTGAATGCGTTTGCCATTTTCTTCAACGGGGTCACATTTTTCAGTTCTACTACAGGAGCATGTTTGACAGAAGTTGGGAAACGCGCCACCCTTGGCCGTAACGCACACGCTTGCTTCCTGTTAGATTTTGGCTCGCGGGCGATGTTTTTACTGTGATACACCTGGGTCTGTTGGGCTTTTATGTGGCAATAGTGCTGCAGTTGTGAACCAGCTAAAACTGACACATTGGACTTCCCCTCCCCTCTTTTCATTCTGTGGTTTGTTTCATTACGTAAGCAGGGAAGTGTCAGTTGTGGCTAAAGCTGCAATGGCACAAAAATGAGGGGAAAATCTACACAGTGTTCTTGAAGGGGTCTCGGGTTGGATGAATTGAAGCATGTTTTTTAAACAACCAGAAGAGCTAAATGAATTTGAATTTGCGGTCGCATACGTACAGCACCTGGCTCTTTCATACGATGGAAAAAGGTCGCTCAAAAGTTTGACTCCATCTTTCGTAGATGGAGAAAACAGTTATTGTGGTTGTCAAACCTTCTACCCATTTTCACGACTCGGGCTCCAACTTAGGCCTGATCCAGGAACATCCTACGTGTCAGGTCCTCGATAGCCATCACGGACATTTTAGTGGTTAATAACATTTATTACGAAGGAAAATATTGAGAAAACAAATTTAATGGGTCTTATTTTAGCCTGAAGCCTCCCAAATGTTCTCAGGATTATGCAGTACAACATTAAGTCAAAGGATTTAGGATGGAAAAAGGCTCTCTAAGCTAAAGTTACCATCAAAAGATGTATTTGTACTATCCGTAATACATAACTGTCTGCGCACTATTCCTCCTTTTTTTATTTTACTCCCACTCAGGAGGGTTAATAAAACTGTCTGGTGACACAATAATAACAACAATAAAGTAATAATCTAGTTTCCAAAGCAAAAAGTGACAACTAGAACAATTTAGTTTGAATTTGGCTGGAGAATTGGCTGGAGACACAATAAGCTAAAAATAACTAATAAGCTTGGTTCCAACCAGCTAAACTGACTAAATCTTTAGTAACAAGAGAGCTCTTGCTCTCGTTAAGAGATGTTTTGTACCGTCTGTAACTGTCTGTGCAAAGGTGGAAAAATGTGCATGAATTGCAACAAAGAAGCAGAAATGTATTATTAAAAGAATAGTGCAACATTTTGTGAAATGTCTATTCACTCTCATGTCTGTAGGCTACTGTAAATATGAAGGAACAGCCAGCAGCCAGTTGTAAAGCTTAGCGTTGGTAAGTTAACAGTTATACTGTAGGCTACTACTTAAACCAATACGCTTAAGCCGTACACAAACACGAATTTCAAAACAAGGTTTTTGCAGTTTTACAAGGTGCTTTTTAAACTTTGTACATAGCCAGACTAGCTGTTAATACCTGCTGGTTGTAGCTTCATATTAAGCACATACGAGAGTGGTATGAGTCTTCTCATCTAACTTCTGGCAGGCATGTTTCCTCAAATTTCAAACTATTCCTTTCAAGTCATTACAAACCACAAGATTTCTAATTGTGTTTTTGTGCATTTTCCTTCAAAAGAAAAATAACCTTTTTTTTTTAAACGGCGTTTCTACCATTTGAGACAAAATAACTTCTCTCCGGAGTTAAAGTGAACTCCTTCTCTTGTGTCAGGAGTTTATA
Organism: Larimichthys crocea; assembly: GCF_000972845.2. Lineage (NCBI taxonomy): Eukaryota > Metazoa > Chordata > Actinopteri > Sciaenidae > Larimichthys > Larimichthys crocea. The sequence continues at coordinate 5,956,325 of NC_040033.1, forward strand.
ACCACAAAAGTTCCAGCACTTCCCTTGTTCTGTTGCTTCAACCACATGAGATCATTACATTTGCTCCTCATCACAACCAAATCAACCGTTTAGGCCAGCGCTCGCTTTTCCATTCCCGTCTGATGTGCAAGCTCTTCTCGGCGCTGTGTGTGTGTGTGTGTGTGTGTGTGTAGCCAACCTCCTCAGTCATTTAACATGACTGTCACTCCGCACACACTAACCCTCCTCTCACGCCGCTGCCAAAAGGGATAAACTGTACAGAAAGGCATTTCATGCACATGAATACTCATGTCGACCCCCACCACCCCCTCCATCTTTGACATCCTGATTTAACAACCTGTAAGAAGATGACGTCATTTTGAGTTTTCGGTGATTTGCCAGAAAGGCCAGATCAGTTTTTGCATGATGTCAAATTGCTATTAGATCTCAACTTGTCATCTCTATTCTGGAAAAAAAAAAAAAAAAGTGATGAATGGAGGCACGCACAATCGCTCATTTTTTTGACGGAGCGCCTTTCAGTAGATCACGCCTTTTTTTTTAAATATGTGAGCGTCTGCTGTCCTCCTCAGACAGGGGATTTATAAAGTGACGAGGGCGAAGCGTGGAGACGTTTGTGTCTTTCTGAACTTGACAGAGCGGCTTTAAAGAGGCGGAAAACTTCCCCGTGAGGAAATTAGTCGCGTTTCTGTTATAGTTCCTGGCGCATGTACGGCCCTGAATCTATACCTTCAAAAAAAACGAATCCCGAGACTGAGTGAGTGTGAGAATAGATCCTGAAGTAGTGGAGTTATGGGGGTTGTGTGGAGCTAAGGAGCCTGTTTCCTGTCCAAGTGTGCACATTGTAAAGGAACCAGCAGGCCCTATTGTCTTTCAGGTTGTCCAGTGACGTAAGACCTTCCTGTAGTGAAGGCTTTGCTGATAGCCCCGCCGCCACACTGTACGGTAATATCAACTTCCATGTATTCAATAAAACCCAAGACAGACAGATGTTTTTTTATCCCAGGAGTTCTCTCCCTTCTCTCTGTCTCTCTCAGTCGGATGTTTCCCTTTAAAAAAAAAAAAACTGGACCACGTAACCGTTTAGTGCTGATAAATCAATTGTGCTTTTGATTCTCATACACATTTCTTTGTCCTCTTGGATTGATTTTGATTTGATTTCCTGACTTATGAGTAGAAAATGAGCATATCTGATTCCCTCACATGCACCACCACCACCACCACCACCACCACCCTGTCACGGTCTTGGCAGGGAAGAGCACCAGCAAAAGCTTACAGAGCAGGAACATGTCACAGGACTAATGGCATTGAGGTAATGGATTGGTCCGTTCTGCCAGATGCAGCAGTAATAATCCTGCGAACTCCAGACAGGGTCTTAGCAGAGCTTCACAGCGCTGCAAGATCCTGAAAGGAATCCCTATAGCTTTGGTTTATGACCAGACTGCGTCAAAGTCTGGACTGACCCTGCCTGTGCACTTGTCTCCGTCTCTGGTAAAATCTGCAGACTCTTTTGCCAATTTATCTTCCCTCTTTCTTTTCCTCTTGCCCCTATTTTCTTCTAGAGGCCTTCGAATAACTCCCCGAAATCTGTTTTTGTGCCTTACTTCTTCTTTTTTTTTCTTCAAAAGTTCATCAGGTTTTTGTCATTAATGGGACATCACTCCTGACATCCAGCTGCGCCTCTTCATCTCGTCTCTTCAGTGATCACTTCGATTGATTTACATTGAGCTCATGGTTTTCAAAGCACAATCCAGATGTGTCTCAGAAGTACGGCTAAGTTGATGTTAATAGGATCCTGCTGCGGCACTGCTCTGGATCAGCATAGATTTGGGTATTAGTGGCAAAATGATTTCAGCCAAGTATGCCTTGCTGTGGCTATATGCACATTCAAAATGCATGAGTTTCTCTTTCATTTCACCACTGTTCCGTTGTTCTTTGTCCAGGGTAAAGACCAGATGTTCCACTGTTTCTCCTTTGATTTCCTAAACCAAACTGAATCTTCCACCATCTGCACTTACACTGCCTTCAAGAGCAGTTTAACAGCTGCATGGTATTTGTTCTGTTAATGATAGGTTTGCAGTGATACAGAGATATAAAACACGACACCACCGCTACAGATTTCAGCAGAAACTTTGAGAGTTACAAGAGTTTATTCTTTCATGCTCCAGAGTTTGGAGCTGCGGGTATATTCTCCGCACGCTCCTAACTCAAAGTGAACTCCGTAGCTTATCAGCCGGTCCTTATTAACGGATAGACTTTGCATCGTTGCCACGGAGATGGATCTGTTGACATGCAAGCTCTGTAGCTGTTATGATTTTATCTATAGCACGTCTAAGGGTCTGTTGGCCTTTAATTTAAGCATGAAGTTCATTCTCGATCTTGGAAAGTGCAGTTTACAATCCCAAGCTGAGGGTCACTCTGGAAAAAGCTATTACAGTACCACTAAGTGTCCTTCTTTTATGTCAAACTACTGTTGTTGCTAGTAAGTTAGACTTTTTTATAGACAGTACAACTGTAGTAGTAGTAGTTATACAAGAAGTATTATAGTTTCATTGTTTAAGAAAGTTAAATATAGTGTAAAGAATGGACGGCATGTCCGTCACCTGTAGGTTTCTACAGAGCCTGTTGGTAGTCCTGCCTCCGGGCTAACCTATAAGACGTGCATCATCGGCTGAATGATGCCTGGGTGCTTAAATAAGCCACCTGTAACAGCACCCACCTGTCAGTCAAAGCGACCACACTGTTAATCCTGCATAACTTTAAGCCTTAATATAATCTGAACAGGTGAGTTATATATAAATTCACCCTCAGTACAGTTGTCATGAGCGGGAAAATTAGCTACAGAGACCAAAACTGTTTTTTATACCAGGCTGGAAACATGTTTATTTCTGCTGTGAAGTTTTAAACATGGGGACTTATGGAGACTGACTCACTTCTGTAGCCAGCCTCGTGGCTGTTTGAGGAGCTGCAGTATTCGGCTTCACTTCACGGCCACCGAGATTGATTTCAACTTTCTCAGGAATGTTAATAGACTTTCCGCGCCTGATAAATTGTGCTCGTTCCTTATTTGGGTAGAGTAATACGCTTCATCTTGATTTTTTTTTCTTCTTGTCATGCCTGGCCAAACTTTTTTGCATTCATACCTTTTATGTCTTAACCCCACGGCTCTTTATTTAGACTGTGTCTGCATGGCTGGCTTTGAACTAACGTGTTATTCTTACTGTAGAGATGGGATAGAGTGTCTGTTGTTTGAGAATATGGGAAAATGTGGATTGCAAATCCATGAGAAAGAAAAAAAAAAGGCTTGCATGGCAGTTCTTCAGATGATACAAGGAAAAAAAAAAAAACAGATCCAGAGTGTGAGAAGAAAAGTGAATATTTCGGTCGTAAGATCATTGTCAGCAACTTTAGCAGTGCGTATTGTGTGTGCGCCGTCACCGGTCAGTGTTGATAGGATAAACAGATGCTGTGTTCGGCTTGAAAAAATAGACAACACCTGGATGTCCTTAAAGAGACCCAGGTGCTATCTCCACTAAGAAACTGTAAAGCTGTCTTTATTTAATTCCTCCCACCAGCTGTGTGGAAGTGTGAGTCTGAGAGAAGGGAAGGGGGCGGACGAATGGTCTAATTAGTAGCACAGTGTTTCTCGGAGGGTTGGAGTACACTTCTGAGCAGTGACACATGTAATTACGCAATTTTGGAAGTTGCTCCCTAGCCAGTGGCAGACGACTTTGTCTCCTGCGTGCAGAATGCATCGCATTAGTTTGGAACTGGACAATAAAGAAACGCCTCGTTCATCCATCAAAGCTAATGACTCAAGAAATGTGTCACATACTGCTCGGTGGAAAATCTGACCTTTTCCTCGATGTGTTGATCTTTTCTTCAGGATTGAGTGGGATTCAGATATTTAGACATCAATATATGATTAATATTCCTAATATTTAATGAATACATCAATGCAATACTTGAATATAGCTCTGTGTTGCACAGTGTGTTGTTCCAGGCATGTTGGATAAACCCAACACAATCCATCACGAGGTATTAACTCAGGAATCCTGCAATATTTGCAGTGTACTAGAATAAACATAACCCCCCGCACCACTATTGTCACGACATATTTGGACAGGTGTGTGAAATTTGAAATAGATGAGGTGTTTATAATGACATCAGACCATTAAATCCTTTGTATTAAACTGAAAAACACACGCCAAGATAAGCTAGATGACCTCAAGGAAATTATCCTACACATTTAAAGTTTAACTAATCGTAAGCAGACCACCCAAGAATGCGATGCATTAAACCCAAACTGAGGTCAACCATTAATTCCTAACATCCCCTGTAAGCCAAATGAAAGTGGTTTGACTAACATGCATTGCTTTGTGGGTAGCAGCGCCGCTCGTCGTTTCGCTCGCATTTTGGACGCGAGTGAGAATTTTAGGGCACACAAGAGGACGTTTTAAAGTAGCCGTGAATCGGTGGACATGTTCCCGAGAGGACGAGTCTGTGGATGTCATCAGAGGTGGACTGAGCCAAGGTCTGGAATATAGATCTGCAGGACAGTCGTAAGGACGGTGTCACTGCCCAGCTGTCTGTCTCTGCACACAAATCCACATGACAGGCAGGATGTGGTCCATTCGTCATGAGGATGCTGACATACACTGTGTAGAACCAGATTACTACCGGTCCTGAAGCATCCATTAACGTGGTTCAATCATGGTTCAATCTGCATGACTGGGAAATAGAGATACTTTAATACAGTGTTGATACAAGTATATCATGGTAAATGTATGGGAATCATAAAGGAATGTACACACAGTACAAACATTATAAACTTCATAAATATTGTCCCAATACAACCTTGGAAATAAGGAGCCCTACCAACTCAACACGGAAACAAAATCTAGTATCAAAATGTCCATTTCAGCCCATTCCTGTTTGCATTCCCACTGCATCTGAAAAACCAAGATATGACTAATTAGACTGATAAAGGATTAAAAAGTGATGGCTTTGTTTGAGGTGTAGTTTTAGCACAATTCAAGACAACAACACCAGAGGAGTCATGGGCCCTCCGCAAAGTATTGAAGATCTGCTGAGTGACTTTTTCCACTGTTTTGTACATAACCACATTGAAACAATTAACAAATTAAGTGAAGTTTAGCTACACTCACTAACTTCTCTCTCTTTCTGTCTTTATATTTGCTCTCATGTCAGGAATTGAGCTCCAAAACTTTGTTTAAACCTCATTACCATTACAAGAAACTCAAATCCAAAGTCCTAATATTGATACTTGTGATAACCAAGGCTTGTCTGAAATAATTTCATACACTCAAAGCTTGTGTTTAAGTCTACTCCAATAGTTCATGTGCCATCAATCAACTACATAAGCCACATTTCCACCGCAGCATCTTTCCCAAGGGATCTAGGAACCTTTGGAGTAACTGAGTGGGTTAACACCGCAGGGATTAGGGTCGAAATTAAGTTCCAGGGACATTGTTTTACCCCCCAAAAAAGACCCTCCTTTGAGGGTAGTACTTTCCAAAACAACAGGAAGGTTGGGGATGAGGGTTGCAGCGATGAGCATTTCTTACTGGTTGAGTGCTCGCGGCATTTTAGCCAAAATTTGCAGCAGTTTGTTTTTGTAAAATGTGTAAAAACAGCTGTCACATCTTCATATATCAGTGGACTAATTTGACTAATCTGCTCAGGTCTTCAGACTGTGCTGGAAAGGCAGACAACAACAGGCTGAAGGAACCTTTTAGTTCATCGAAAAGTACTTTAGGTGGAAACGTGGCTGAAACTTCTCTGAGGTTTTTGCAGGTTGTTTGGTTTAAGATTGGTTCCTATTGAAGAAAACAACAAATCAGTCTCATCAGATAACTATTATGGAGATAACTCAAACATTCAGTCTTTGTATATGTTTGTAATTCAGCTCCATGACTTTGTTTAAATGTAATAACATTACAAGAAGTCCATAATATTGATCCCAGAGACAACAAGGGCTTGCTTACAGGATGAATTAATTCTATACAGCTGCAGCTTCTGTTCTACCAGTCCACAATGTTCTGCACTATTAACTCAACCTCAATAGTTCCTGGGCCTAATATTGTTAGCAACAATTGTTTGAGGTTTGAATGAACTCTCTACACTTGAGGTTTGTGTTTGACAATACAGTAACTTCTATTCATACTACAAGAAGATCAGAAACATTTGGGGGTTTAGGAACTACAGCTCGACAATAAAACCTGTAGTCGAAGGGCAGATGAAGTCCTAAAAAAGTTCCTGTGGTGAAAAAAGGCCAGTTGGTGGTGTTGTTATTCTGTTCACTGCATTTTTAATACTAACAACACACATTTTTTCACAACTGATACAATATATTTCCTTCTGGAACGACATGCAAGTTCCCATAAAAGTTCCTGGGTTCTTGTAGAGTAAAATATGTCTTTTAAACCAACCAACTCACATGAGAAAATTGGAAAATAGAGATGAATTTAGTCTAGACTGAAGTCTCAAACAGGCAGAATGATCTTTATTTTGAAAGATAACACCTCCTATATCACCCGTAAAGCCTGCGGACTCATAGTTGGACAGCTGTAAGTGACATCATACTCGTGACTTTTTGAAATGCTTTTAGTGATGACTATCAATCCAACTGAACTCGTCGAGATTGGACAAGACGAATTGGAGGGGGGATGAGGAGACAAAGATAGCATCAGAGAGCACACTCAGTGTCCCAGTGTGATGGGTCGAGGAGTCAGGGAATCAGATCCGACGCCCAGGCTTACGAGGGCGACGGCTCCGCCGTCTCACGGCACATTGATGGGATCCAGCCAGTGCTTCTCACAGCTGCGTCTTCAGGCGTGGCGGCAATCAGCGCACATGTGTCAGGAGGGCCTCAGTGTTTACACAGGGCTAACTGTACATTGTCAGCTCCAGCACCAAGCTCCTCAGCTGGTCGCTTTGAAGCCACGGAGTTCATCTGACGAGGGGGGCCCTGTGGCTGCTGCCCCGAATGCCGGGAAGGTAATCGTGACACATTTTTTCCCCCCAACATCCAAAAAACGTGATAACGAGGTCCATGGAAACTCCTCTTCACTGATGATAAAAACTGGTGTGGCTATGGCACCATTGCGATGAACCCCTGCACTTTTTGACCCATTTTCTTGGCTCTTTCTTATTCCCACAAATAAGCGGCAAATACAATGTGACGTGAAGCCATTTCCAGTATAAATACAGTAGAGATCAATGGAATAAATGACTTTTGGTGATCAAAAACAGCAACAGTCCTTCAGAATAAAACATCAGCAAGAAATTAATCGCAGTAGAGGAAGTGAGACCGGTGTCCAGAATGCAATGCAGCCGCAACACATGTTGTGTTTTAAAGGAGCATTCCGCCAATCTAACGTATCAACATCAACATCGGTTTACTGGGGAACTCCACCGATTTTACACATCAAAGTTTGTTTACAGTTTTTGGGGCGTACTACTGCACATGTGCAAACAAAGTATTGTATAAAGCCCTGTGTGGCTCCAGAGGGGGGCTCTGAGGAGTCCGATAAATTGCCATCAAGTGATGCCACTTCGTCGTTTGTTTGGACTGCAGAAAATTAAAATGAAAAAGTTTCTGGGGGTGTAAGAGTTAGACAGAAATGAGCTTACCAGAACTCTGTTCTCATACCTGCCAGAGATTCAAGGCTAGTCAATGCAACTGTAGCCTAACCTGAAATTCATTGAATCTCATTGCGGACAGTATCTCTAGTTCTGCTTCATCTGTGTCATGCTAAATGCTAAATCGGCCGAGCACTCTTTCATGGGGACTTGTAATCAGCCTGTGAAAACAGCTGTGTAATGTCTTCTGAGGCTCTGGAGGGAGCTTTGTCTTGAGAAAGTCTTGGGAAAATAACCTGAGGGTTATCTCATCTTGGGCTCGGCGGCGCAGAGAGCCAGCATTACGACAAACCCAGGGCACGGAGTTCGAAAGATATTGGCATTTACCAGGCAGGGATGATCTAATAAAAGGTTGCTGTAGGTTGCATTATGGGAAGTGTAGGATCCCATGTTTTTGAAATGTGACCCTGCTAAAACCAAGATTATTGAATGTAATCCCATATCATTTATTGCTGTATTCACTTTAATGCAAAGCATATTGAGTTCCCCTGTAATGAAATGTGCTTGCTTGCTCTGCATGTCTCAGCCTGTTGACCAATTATTTTCTCAATCTGACTTCATGTGAGACCCCCAACTTTATGAAACACTTAATCTATGGAGCACATCTCTAGGATGCTAAACTAGTTTGTTCTTGCATTTCCTACACGATGCTTTCTCCACAGTCAAAAACAGTTTTTTTTTTTTTTTTACATGTCCGAAGTGATCAGGGAAATGTTGGAAATTAAAAGTGGATGAGTCACATTTAAGGAAAGTCCAGCAACAATTTTTCATTGCAAGGTTATTCCTGGAGAGCAACATGAACGTCATAGATAGATTTTTCCTTTAATAGAAGTCTGTAGAGTCGACTCTTTAATAGAGGATTGCACTGACCATGGCTTCCAATTCAGAGTTTGCAGATTCAGTTTAACACACTTCAGAGTACAACCGTAACACTTTAAACTCTTTGACAGTTGTTTCAAAAATGTATTTTATTCATAAAAACAAAAAAAAATGGGCGATTTTGCTGCTTTTTCTCCGTTCAGATCACATCTGACCAGATCTTGCTCAGCAAATACTGTACTTGCACTTCAAAACAAGGTCTAGATTAGTATAGAGGCTGCTTAAAACACAGTTTCAGATCTATTTCTACATGTGAAAACAAGAACAAGAGTGATTTTCTCGACCTAGATGACCACGTCTTGATCAAAAACTTAGTTACTGTAGACTTGTCAAATCACTTGAGGTACCTTCTGCAGAGGTTTTAGGGTCAAAACCTCTTTAAAGATACGCGTTGCAAAATGTCCTACATAATTTTACCTCTTCGGAGTTCATAGACATGAAATAAGTAACCATTCATCTTCGTCTTTAGACACTAATTCCTCTTTTCTCTCTTCACTATTTTCATATCTCCATACATCTAACTCTTTTCCTCCTTTGATTCAGGTTTAGACTCCAGCACACGGACTCTGAGCACCCCCAGCCCCGGTCTTATCCTGCCATCCAAGTCCTCCTCTCTCTCCTCACCTGCCCTCTCCAGTAACGGCCATGAGACCAACTCCTCTTCCTCCTCTTCTGCCCCCGCAGAGACCGTTGCCGTGGTCCACTCTCAGCCTGGCACTCACACGCGCTCCCGCCAGTCCAAAGGCCACCACCACGCCCCCATCGACCTCCTCCCCGACCACAGCCTCCTACAGATCTTTTCCCATCTACCCACCAATCAGCTGTGCCGCTGCGCACGCGTATGTCGGCGTTGGTACAATCTGGCGTGGGACCCGAGGCTGTGGGGCACCGTCCGGCTAACGGGAGAGCTGCTTCATGCCGACCGTGCCATCCGGGTCCTGACCCACCGGCTGTGCCAGGACACCCCGAATGTGTGTCTGACCCTGGAGACGGTGATTGTGAATGGCTGCAAAAGGCTCACAGACCGGGGGCTGCATGTCGTGGCTCAGTGCTGCCCGGAGCTACGTCGCCTGGAGGTCGCCGGCTGTTATAACATCTCTAACGATGCGGTGTTTGAGGTGGTGTCCCGCTGCCCCAACCTGGAGCACCTGAACCTCTCAGGTAAAATGAAATACAACTGTCATCGCCGTAACAATAAATCAAAATCCACCTTAATGGTAGTCTGACTCAGTTTTTATTAAGGACCGTCTGCTACCCTGCATCACGCACATGTGTGGCTTTACCTCAAAGAATTCCTCATCTCAGTCTCTCTCAGTCATTTCTACTAAAACTGGTAAAATCATTAGAGGAGCAGGAGAGGCTCTGCCAACCTTAAGCTCCCATGTGGGAGAAGAAAGACTTTCTTTAGCTGAGAGCAGAACTTACCTCAACATGAGTAAGGAGAGCGGTCTGCTGCTTTCATTAAGGAAGTGACACAAATAACATTGACTTGGACGGGACTCCGGTGGCAGAGCAACGTCTGCACCATTAGAACCAGGAAGTAGGCCCTTTGTTGTAAAAATAACCTTTAGAAAACGTTTGGCTTTTATTTGAACGGCACAAAATAATGAAATCAAGACTGTGCAGGACATCAGCTTTTGATTTTTTGAAAATTTACCATAATTGTGTTTTTTTTTTATGGAGTTGTTGGCACTCTAACAGCTTCTAGTTGCACGCATGTAGTCAAAAAAAGAGCAGATTTTACTCTGGCGACCTCAAGTGGCTGCTCATAGTTGACTTTTAGAAATTAAACTGTCTCGAAGCACCGGTTCATTTCAAGCCTTAAAGGAATGCTCACTTCCCACCAGAAGATCTCTTCCTTTTGTGATCTGGACAAAAACACTCCATGTTCAATGATAAATGTTATTTTTTTATCTGAATATAGTAATATCAGGCTTTAGCTGTCTGAATTAGACAAATCAAGCAGCTTTCTTGTGAGGTTAAGCAAAAATTAAGGGTCAAAAAACCTTAGAAATTTGCAGGTTTCACCTTTTTTTCTGCAACCTGATCACCTTATGCCATGTTTAGCTCAAAAACCGCTGTACCCACGGTTATTAAAGGTGCATTGTGTAAAATTTGGGTCCTTTATTTTCAGAATAAGGCAGATGTGGAATATAATAATCATAACTGTGTTTTCATGCATGTGTAATCACCTAAAAAAAACCTAAAACATTTTTATTACTTAAAAATGAGCCTCATTCAACACAGAATTTTTCTACAGTAGCCCAGAACAGAAAAACTAAATACTGACTCTAGACACTGCCTTTCAAGGGTTGTTTCTGGTGAGGGTGATGTGAGGAGATTGCATTGCAGAGATTACACCACCAGATGCAACAAAATTCTACACAGTGGACCTTTAAAAAAGTCTTTAACTTGAGAAAATACACTTGATTTAGCGACCTCAGCCTCAGCTTGTTCTGCTCAAAGAATGTATTTTTGAAACAGAGAGAACGTATCTCCCTATCATTGTTCATATGGGCACTTGACTATTGTTTTAAGGCAGACTTATCCTTTAAATATAAACAATGTGCTTTGGAGAAGTCATTATTTTCGAGCTGTCAACCTCTGCTTCCTCTTCCTGCAGGCTGCTCCAAGGTGACATGCATCAGCCTCACCCAGGAGGCCTCACTCCAGCTGTCCCCTCTGCACGGCCAGCAGATCTCCATTCACTTCCTGGACATGACCGATTGTTTTTCCCTCGAGGACGAGGGCTTGCGAACTATCGCCTCCCACTGCCCCCGCCTGACACACCTGTATTTGCGCCGCTGCACCCGACTGACAGATGAAGCCTTGCGCCACCTGGCTCTCCACTGCCCTTCAATAAGGGAGCTTAGTCTCAGTGACTGCCGCCTGGTGGGGGATTTCGGCCTGCGTGAAGTCGCCCGCCTGGAGGGCTGCCTGCGCTACCTGAGCGTGGCCCACTGCACCCGCATAACTGATGTTGGCATGCGCTACGTGGCTCGATACTGCCCGAGACTGCGCTACTTGAACGCAAGGGGTTGCGAGGGTCTGACAGACCACGGCCTGAGTCACTTGGCCAGGAGCTGCCCTAAACTCAAGTCTTTGGATGTGGGGAAGTGCCCACTTGTGTCGGACAGTGGCCTGGAGCAGCTTGCTATGTACTGCCAAGGCCTGAGGCGAGTGAGCCTCAGAGCTTGCGAGAGCGTGACGGGCAGAGGACTCAAAGCTCTGGCAGCCAACTGCTGCGAGCTGCAGCTCCTCAACGTGCAGGACTGCGAGGTGTCGCCAGAGGCTCTGCGGTTTGTTAGACGCCACTGCCGGCGCTGTGTCATCGAGCACACAAACCCTGCTTTCTACTGAGACGTGTGGGGGGGAAGGGAGTTCTTGGACTGGTCTTCTGACAAGTGGATGTTCTAATATTCCTGCTATGGAGTTGGCAGAGTTTCAGCAGCTGATGTGTCAGAACTGGTTGAAAACTGGTGTGCAATACTGGCCAGAATTTGTCATTTTAGATCCGCTTAGTGGCTGTTAATGCTGTCTGTCTGAAGGGGAAAAAAATAAATAAAAATACTTCCGTAGAATGTATTTAACATATTTATCTGTTAAAAAAAAAAAAAAAAAAAAAAAAAAAAAAAAAAGGCAGAGAAGTGCAGTATTTCAGTATATTAACAACATCACAATGTAACAAGAGCACTGGGTACAGTTGTGTTACCATTTAAAAGCATTGTAATATATTTTATTTTCATCACTTTACGGCCCTGAAACATAACCATTATCATACATTACTACATCTATTTATAAACAGCAAGTATCTTCAGACTAAACCACTAAGAATGTAGCTACGAAGCAGCGACTAAAGCACATCTGGTGATTTAAAGTACTCTCGGTTTCACTTTTCTTTGTGTTGTGTGTGTGCACTTTATGCACTTGCTGACAATCACTTCAACTGAGCTCAAAGTGTCATCGTTCCGTCAACCTACATTTGCTGTAAATTAAAAGTCATTTATTAGCCAGAGTTTTTTTTTTTTTTTTTTTTTACTGCCAAGTAGAAACAAACTCTTTTATGGGATCGTTGTCGAAAATAAACAAGAACACATTGCTGCTATAACTGTGCCAATAAATTTCTTCGAAATACGCCTCCAACAACTGCGAGTGTTTTACTCAAACTCTCATTACAGTCTTAAAGGATTTAAGCCTGCACATGTTTGTGAGTCATTACGGTAACTAAGGGATATCTAGGGAATACCATATAAGGATTTGTAAAATCTTACTACTAGGTCCGACTTTAAGGCCATTGGCCTGATTAAACCTGCTTGTATGTCCGTCTCAAAGGTATCATCCACATACAAATACTTTGAAGCACTTTGTAAGATTAGTGCTGCAGTTTTGCTACTGGTGAATGTGACTTGTGTCCGTCTTTACGAGTATCAGAATCATGCAGCATCTGTCAGCCATGGGAAACCTCCTCCTCCACCTGTTCTTGATTGTTGCTCTCCTGCAGCGTTCCTTGGCTCGAGTATATGACGTAATCACAACACAGAGCAAAACAAGAATATCTCCAAAAGAACTCCTAATGAACGAATTTAGATCATTAAAATTAGTTTTTGTCAGAAGCGAATGTGCAGCTGCGAAAACATTCTGTGCTTCTGTATATTAGAGAGATCTGGACCTGTGTGAGGACATTATAGAGCGGTGAAAGGTGCAGAGCAGCAGGTGGAAGAGTATTTAGGCATCCCGTTTGCTCGTCCACTTTTGGCACACACCTAAAAAGCTGAACCCTGGGAAGGGATAAGGGAGGCCACCAAGATGCCTAAAATGTAAGTACACCCTGGTTGCTGTAGCAGGTTGTTGCAGATTTTATTCGGATGCATCACTGGGTTACATTTAACTTAAGTTCCAGCTTATAGGTTATTGGTTTCATGTTTGAGTCTGAAGCTGGTTTAAAATTCATCTGGAAGTGTTGTCAGAGGGCCATTGCTTCAAAACAGGTAGTTGAATCATGACTGAGACGTTTTGGCACTACATACAAATACAAAGTGTCATGGACTTACTAGATAGGCCTGTTAATTGCCACCAATTACACTCACTCAGCACACCTGTTTTCCACACCTGTCCCTTGTTATCCTCTGCTCTCTCTGTGCATTTAAACCCAGGTCTCTCCACAGTCAGTGTCAGTTCGTCTTTGAAGAAAGAGTGATTCCTGTTCGTTGGCTGAAGACTGAGCCCCTGAACCTGAACCTGAACCTGAACCTGAACCTGAACCTGAACCTGAACCTGAACCTGAACCTGAACCTGAACCTGAACCTGAACCTGCATTGAACCTGACCACTCGTTTCCTGCTGCTCCAGACGCCAGTATCCTGTATCTCCACCTGTCTCCGTGCCGGTGCTCTGTGGGTCCTGAGACTCCAGTCCACTCCCTGCAGACCTCCAGACGCCAGTCAGCCCTCGACCCTCCGGCCCGTTTACCCACTCCTGCCACACCACCTGCTCCAGTCCACTCCCTGCGGACCCCCAGACGCTACAGTCTCCCTCCGGCCCGTTCACCACCTCAGAGACTTTTTCCCCTGAACTCAATAAAACTCAACTTGTTCGCACACGCATTTGGGTCTCCTGTTCCGTACTCTGACACAAAGAGGTCTTAGTTAGTGTAAAATCATGATGATCTATAGGCGTAATCATCACAATTAGACTTGAAATGTAGAGCAAAGTATAAAGAGATTCTGTGGGCAAAAATAAATATGCTAAACTCAAAAGTTTTGACTATTACAAGAGCAATGAATCCAGAAAATATCGCATTTAAAGTGATATTAAAATCAGAATTTGTCCTTTGAAGAGTAAAACGTACTAAATGATTAACTGCAGCACTCACTGCGCTGACAGATGTTGCATGTGCACGTGCATTAAAGCTGATTTCAGGAAAGTATAATAAGGTTTCACTTGTACAGCAGGCAAAAAGTCAAAAGTCTCTTGCACGTCCATTGGTTGAGAACCTTAACCACAATAATGCACCAACATCACTCACAGTCTGACCATATCCACTGCTAATAACTTGTGTTTAGAGTTTAGAGTGCAAACAGAGGAAATACTGTGGGAACAAATTGACATCCATGACCAACGCATGAACTCACACAGGAAACAAGATTTGTGAATGAATCTATTGCCCCATTGTATGCTGGGAGAACATACTCGTGTAACTGTAATCACATGATCAGCGATCAAGTAGTCATATGAATGCTAACCAACTCTACTCATTTGCTTTACTACAAAATAAGAGCACACTGTTATTCAAGATAACCTCAACAAATCAGCTCTCACAGATCCATATTAGCAGGAAACAGGATTGTTTTATCCTGATAGCAGCACGTCAGCCTGAAACTGAAGAACGGGGATTTGTCGTAGACATACAGAGTGAATCAGACAGTATACTGTTGAGAAAGTCTGTCCTGGCCTGGATTTTCAGTTACTGTAATCATGACACATGTTGGTGGGATTTTGAATCAGATTTTCTTCTGAGAAGAACCAAAAAGTTCCAGTTTCACTTCATCTTTCTGTACTTGCAAAACTAATGACATTCCCATTAGCCTCATCGTGCTTTAGTGCTAATTGGGAAATGTTCACAGAGCCTCTAGCAGGGCTTGTTTAAATCACTCTGTCTCTTCTTGAAAGGTGTCTGCAGGATACAGCACCTGTGGAGGAAGCCTGGAAAAGCTTCCCTGTTAAGTATCCATCAGTGGAAATGTCAGAGGACTGGCTCTACCTTAATGTGTACAGACCCCACTGGGACTGTCTGCGGAGACAAACTACCGGTTAGTCCACGTGCACACATGCATAATGATTCAGCTACATAGACAACAGTGGGGGAGAAAAGAAAAGAAGGGAGAAAAAAAAACAGCTGCAAGAAGTGAACGCCGGTGAAAAACTTAAAACAGCTGCCGTTGACTGACTGTTTGCTTGTTGTGTTGTCAAGGCGATGGTGTGGATCCATGGGGGAGGCCTGGCTTCAGGAGGGGCCTTCCAGTATGATGGCTCACCGCTGGCTGCTTATCGAAGTGTAGTCGTGGTCATTGTTCAGTATCGTCTGAGTGTTTTAGGATTCCTAAGGTCACAGCACATCACAATATATTTGATATTTCATGATCTTCCATGACCATAAGAGCAAGGACGAATGGAAACATGTTTTATTAGGGTTATAACATGAATATTCAAATTAAACTACATTTTTATAGTGCATAATAAACATTTATTTAGTGATTATACACATGCACAAATCATTTGTAAGTTTGTATATAATGGATGTCTACTAAAACATAGTAATATATTGGTTTATAGTAACATCACAGTGTGTCATAGAGCATTTATCAACAGTTTTTTCACTAGTTACGCTTGAAGTGTGCTTATATCTGTTTATAACTGCACTATAGTGATGTATAGCGCATTATAAACAGTTTATTCAGGTATATACTGCTTATAAATGCAAAATAGTGGGGATCAAGGTGAACTGTTACCAATACAAAGCATCATAATACTGTGTAGTATTACCTGTTGTTTTATTTTGGGTCTGTGGTGGGTTTAATTATAGGTTTTCATAATTAAAGGGATCTCACCAGAGCAGAAAGGGTAATGAAGCTGCTGCACTTACTTCTGTAAACCACTAGAGGTCCACAGAGGTCGATTTTTTTTTCAGTGCTGCTCACCATAACATCAGGTGATAGTGAACTGCTGTAAACCAAGTAACAGTTTTTAAATAAGCACTGGAGACAAACATGCACCAGGTAACTGGGGCTTCCTGGATCAAATAGCCAGCCATTATTGGGTTTGTGCCAACATAGCAGTTTTTTATGGAGACCCAAGTTCAGTCACCATCTTTGGACAATCTGCAGGTGGCATTAGTGTCTCTATGTTGGTGAGTATGAAGGGAATAACACATTATTTCATTCAGGATATAAAATACAAAGATGTACACGTGTTTCTGTGCAGTTTGTTCCACAAAGCCATGAGTGAGGTGGCACTTCTATAACCCAGGTGATAATCACACAATAATAAGTTCAGTCAGTTTCCTTACAGCTGGTATTTAATTTCAAACATCCCTCCTGCAGATGTTAGCCAGCTTGACAGAGTGTGAGAGCAACGACAATGGGAAAGGCAGACAATGTCCAGTGCATCAAAGGCAGGTCTAAAGAGGAAATACTATTAAAAAGGTAAAGTAAGTAGTGAATGTCTACAGCTTGACATTGGTGACTATAGTGACTTTCTTAGCCAGGTTTGTGGTGTGTTTTAATGTCAATAGAGTGCCTCAAGTGACCAAAACAATCAGGATTTCTTCTCAACATCAGTTTGAGAATTTAAGCTGGAGCTGTTGTCATTGTCAAGCCTGTCAGTGCAAAATATGGCCACACTAGGTGGCGTTTATTGACATATGAACTCCTAAAATCATGAAATTGTCTCGTGGTATTAGTAATGTGCATTGATAGACCTTGAATATATAGTGTTTCCAATGCTGAATGGCATTTCTGCGTCTAAAATATCTTTTTAGTTGATATGTACCTGTGATTAGCTTCTAGGACCTCCTGCATGGGTTCAAGGTATGAACAAGGAAGACGTGATATCAGTGATGAACATATTCTTTCCCTCTCGTGTAACTAAGAGCCGTTGTATCTGTATTTACTCAACTGTGCAAGAGTCATCACACCCATACAGTACATTCAATGATTTATTCACATGATAAATTAACAAGAATCAGGTATAATATGTGCAGACAAGTTACATTAAACATTCATAAATATACTGCAAAAATAAATGTTCGTATATACTTTTTCCTCCCCCCCCAAACCCTTCATATTTGCTCTCTGACAGGCCTCAGGTGCCAATGAACTGATACTGAATGAGTACCTGCAACAGAATGACTCTCCTGAGAACATACGAGATGTTTTCACTGAGATTCTTGGCGACCTGGTCCTTGTTCTTCCTATACTTAAAGTATCAACATACCACCGAGGTGAGCCTACTTCGTAGTTAGTTAGTTTGAAATAATTAGAGCCCTTGTAGTCGCATCGTGACTTGTGTGACTTGACAGATGCAGGTGTGCCCGAGTTATGTCCGAGCGGAACAAGACCCGCTTTCATCAAAGCGGACCACTACGATGATGTCTTGTTTTCAGGTACTTGAAGCAGGAAGATCTCATTCATTTTGCACTTTTGTTTAAGATTATCAATGTCAATAGTGTTAAGGCTGTGCAATAATTGATTTCACCCCAAGGGCCTGTGTCACAAGAAGAGGAGGAACTGGCTCACAATGGCTCACATAGCAAACCTTGCACGCAATGGGTAGAGTATTGTATTTCGATCTTTGCTGCTTTTCTCCTCTTGGGAAGTGTTAAAACTAGAGGTTCTTGTTTTTATTTCACAGGCTGTTAAAGTGTTTTTATGTGTGCGTGTGTCCTTCCTCCACAGGTCACCTAACAAGCCCGGACTGGTGGAACGACCTCTTTACAACCATGACGAACGCTTCCTGAAGTTGAACCTCCAGCAGACAGTTGGCCGAGGACTGAAACAGAAGAGAGTCCACTTCCTGGATGTCATGCCTGCAAAGTCTCATCCTGCTAATGACGAACTCTGATCTGAGACTTCCACAAAGTGCAATGTACATTATCACACAAAGAGTGAGGAGGCCACTTCATTTCACAAGTTTGTTGTCAAGAGTGTAACGTCTCTGTAACTGCACGTCGTTCTGGTGAACTGGGCGGACTTCCCAGTTTGGACATTTGGCTCGAATTGTGCAGGTGCATTCAAGTACAGGCTGCGGCGGTCGAGTCCGAGTCACCTGGAAAAAACAGAGACATTATGTTAAAGTCTTGATGTTTATTGTAGGGAATATGGCCGAAGATGAACACTTCAGATGGCATGTTGTACCTGAGGTTTGAGGACACGGAGCTCATTGTAAACTTTTCTAAACTTCTTCTCCAGTTCCAGATACTTCTCTTTAAGCTTCTCCCTGTCTTTGCGCTCCTTCAAAAAGTCTTCCTTGTAGACTTCGGCCTAAAAAAAAAGGATGAAAGGAAACAAATAAATATAAATATGAAGATTTAAATGGGGAATTTGGCCAAACACATTAAAGAAATCATTTGACATTTGGAAGAATACACCTATTTTCTTCCTTGCCGAGAGTTAGACGAAAAGTTGATACAACTTTCATGTTTCTGTGATAGCTTAGCTTAGCATAAAGACTGAAAACAGAGGGAAATAGTTAGCCTGGCTCTGTTTAAAGATAAAAAAAATATCTGTTTAATCTGTCCAAAAACAATCATTTGTGGTTTTGTGGGAAGTTTTGTGGTGGACTATTTCTTGGCCAAGAGCAGTAACCTCCTGACTGACCAGGCAACTAAGAAATAGTCCTGCACATAACCCCCCATAAAACCACAATATGTCATTTTTAGTCTTCAGTTTTTGTCCATATTTTGTCCACAGGCACAAGAGTATGGATCTTCTCATCTAACTGGACGTATACGATGATAAACAACGCTCACCTGATGTTTCCAGATATCCTGTAGTGTTTCACTGCTCACTTCAAGAGGTTGTGTGGTCTGAAGTGCCTCCTCTAGAGCCTGTGCGAACACATCGAAGCAACAATGATGCCACTGTTGTTGCAGGGAATGCACACACGACTGTGAGATGGAAACTTTTTTATGTTCCCTCGGTCTATTAAGAAAAGCCCGATCATGACTCACCTTGTTCAGTCGTCCGATCTCCTCGCGTTGATGTTGCCCTCTCCGGGTCAGAGTGCTGTTCTGCTCTCGCAGCTCCTTCGCTTCCTTCACTGCTCTTAGTAACTCAGCGCTCGCGTCGACGTCTTTGGTCTGTGAGAATTTTTAACACGAGGATGAAATTATTACACACATTTAACAGATTTAATCCGATAATGAATATAAATATCTATTGATTAATTAAAATACGGCTTCATTTACCCATGTGCTCTCTGCGTCTTTGCCTTTATTATATAATCTGATGTTCTTTTCTCTTTCTTCCCACATGTCCTCCTCAAAGTTAGGATGCTGCAGTAATGCTCTTAAATCTTGGACCTGAGCCACAAAAGAAAGAACACATGGTGAAACATGGCACAAAACACTTAAATGACATTTAGGTAAACGAATGAATCAAACGCCCTCTTACCTTCTCTTTGTAGTACTGCTTCATGGTTCGGTACTCTTTTGCCCATCTCTCATTAATAGAAAGAAGCTGAGTAAAAGAGAAAGATCATTTAAGTACTGAAATGTCCATGTGTTCTGGGATGATTATAAATCTCAGTTCTGAAATGTACTCACCTCTTGCCTTTGCTCCTCCAAGATAAGTATCTGTGCTTTCATTCTGACGTCACTGTTGGCAGCCGGCGCCTCCGACTGAAGCGAACAAAAGAGGAACTATTAAAATGTGGCACACGGACAATTATGCAACATAACAGCATTCACCGACTTCCTTTTACACATTATTGGAAGTTCTGTTTTGGATTGTTTCCCGTAACACAAAGCACACAGTCACTTTCTTGCGGTCAGGGAATCAGACGGTGACAGTATGGGTGTGAATTTTGTTCTGTCATATGTATCTTCCAGTGTTGCGTCTGTTAAGTACCTCTCCAAAGAGACTCCCTGGATGATGAACTGCAGCCGCGTGAGGTTTTTCTCCAAAGGACTCGTCCGACACAAAAGCATCGTATCTGAAAACATTTTAACACAAACATTATTTAGCTTTTTTTTTGACTCGTAGAGTCAGTGAATCATAGAAAATCGTTGGAAGTTCTGGCGTGCCTCACCTGTCTTTGTCCGGCAGTGATGGATACAGCCTGTAGGTCTGTTTTCTGTCTGTGGTGACGGCTTCACCGGCCTGTGATCTCTCCACAGGTGGTATGTCCATCGTGTTTTCGTGTACGGACTGCCAAAACACAGAGGAGCACACATTACATCTTACTAAAATCTTACTTTTAACATTCATATGATATGAATCGATGAGAAAAACACTTCTTTCTTTTAAAAGCTTCAGTTTTCTTGCCTTAATTTGTATTGTTTTAAATGGAAACTGGCCTTCCAGACATAATTAATAATGCAAAAGAATCATAAATATCCATAAACTAGCAATGAAACAAACCCGAAGACCTGAAGACAAAAGACGCAAACACTGACAACAATAATAATAATAAATAAAACAGTGAAATAAATTCAAATCGATAATCTATAAATCGATAAAATGTAGGGACCGTCAAAAATGCATGATGGTGTTTTAGCATGAGACTACGTGGAATACAGTATACAGTCATACAGAGGTCTTGTGGTGGTCTCTAGGGGTTAAGGTGTCGACTCTAGACCACAACATCCGCAGTTCTCGTCTGGACTTTGGTTGCGTATCACATTTACTGTCATCCTCTGTGTTTTCACTCTCACTATTGAACACAATCATAAAGTCCCTCTGAAAATAGAGTTAAAAATCAGCTGCAAGACCTATAATCAATTGGGAGCATTTTGAAGGTGACACCTTCAGCTCCCAACCACTCAGAAATAAACAAATAATTCACTAAAAATGAAAATAATGACTTGCTGCATGCTTGAAATTCTCTGATAATACGTGTTGATGCTGCACATGGAGGCTCTGAAACATCTGCATATCACATAACTTCACAACAGACATGATGAAGATGGAGTTTATCCTCCAGGCATCAAACATGAGTACATATCTGTTGTTGTTGTTGAGCAGGAACATCACCTCAAAATCAAACCTTTGAAATAACTTCATAAATATGCAGACATGTTAAACTCACCATGTTAGTATCCTGTGTGCTCCTCCACATGTGCTGATCTATGAAGCTGTGACTCTGCTGCGCACGTTAGTTATTATACTCAGGTGTGACGTGTCAAAACCAGCGTCGTCCAATCACAGGCCGGGATTCCCTCTGTGCGGTCACAGGGCTGCAGGTTTATTGAAGGAAAGGAAAGTACAAGTTAGTTGATCAGCAGCACGAGCGGTAATTAACGCCGTGCTTATGGTAGCGATGATGAGATCGATGAGTAAGAGAAAAATCTGCGTGCACACTGCAAGAAATGACAAAGACGAAGCGTGCCGTGGGAGTTTGACTGATACGTGGGAGGTTTTCAGTCCCACGTTTATGTTTTATGATTTTTAATGCAACACTGCTGACTGATGAGTTTTTTAAAATAATTTCCTCGTGACAGTTTTAGTTTCGTTACTTTTATTAATTTTTTTATTTATTGTTGTTTTAACAGGAAACTCGCCATTAATAATACAGTGTAAATATTCATATAAAATCATAAATATGGAATATACGCAGGGCCAAAACATAAATTAATCAATAAATTAAAAATTTAAATAAATAAAAATGCATATCCCATTAATTCATTTAATTAAATATGTAATAATAAATAAAAATAAATTTAAAAATATATAAAAAAAAAATCCATTCTTCCATTATTACTAGTAGGGGGCTATATTCGGAGCCATATTTTTAAAAATATATTTTAACGACCACAAATTATACACTATGACTAAATGTATCTCTATAAAAGTCATTATTTTCATGAGAGCTCTTTCAAAATAAGAGCACTATCAAATCAATCAATCATGTAAAACTGAAGTAAAAACAAGATTTACAAAATAAAATACCACTAAAGTGAGATGTAAGCTTGTATTTTTATATATAATATAACATATATATTTATTAGGTGCACAGCTCGTCATTTCTTACAGTGTGCAGCCTGCAGTTTAACGTCGTGTGAACTCGCGGAAGCCGGAAACGTTAAAACATTAATGTCAAGACGAAACTATCAAAACAAAAAAAAAAAAATGAACATGTAACGTGCCTCGAGCAGTCAGTGGGAAAATCACACATCTCGCAGGCTTATCATCTTACTCAATCTTCATACGGGCTGTTCTCAAAGCTGTTGACTCAGAGTTGTTTCAGGGAAGGAGGAGAGGGGAAAATACGCCACTGCTCCTCCTCCAGTAACCGGTACCGACCCGAGGCTGCTCATTTATTCTCACAGAAACCTCTAGTAAAAAAAAAAAAAAAAAGACCACCACTTTCTTCCTTTTGGGGGATCTCCTTCCAAAACTACATTAAACCCACCTGGTGTGTGCCCAACGTGATTCCCCTGCTGAGACAGTTCACACCAAATCCTTTTTCTTGCAGCACTGAGGATGGATTTTTTTGTTGAAGTTGGAGCTTCCACATCCATTCAGTTTAGCAGATGTCAGGAAGGTTCTGGCTGGTATTCTTGGATATCACATAACACCCAGAGGTCTCTTCTTTTAAAGTCAAAAATAACATTTTTTATGAACTGCAAATCACTGCATTTATGTAGCTATCAAACCAGGCTGTTGTAAAGTACAGTGACTTCTCTAACAAACTAAGTGGTGGAAATTTGTTTGTCACTCCAATTTTTGTGTACTTTTCCCCTCTGGCAGTTTTTTGTGGATTGTAGGTTTAAAGGTCCAGGTCCAAAATATAAAATATAATATGCATACCTATGTTTTTTTTTAAATTAGTGTATGATCATCTAAAAATAAGAATATTTATGTTTTTGTTATCTAAAAATGAACCTTTTTTTTTCCACCGTAGCCCAGAATGGACAAACTGAACACTGGCTCTTTTGCAACCACGGTAGTTTCTCCTTCACACTTGAAAGGAGGAGGTGAGGCGAGGGGGTTTCAAACAGCCACCGCACCACGCAAAGACACAAAATCCCACACACTAAGAACAGTCTTAGCTCACTGGTTCTTAAACCGTGGTGCAAGTACCACTGGTGGTACTTGCATTTCCTGTAGTGGTATTTGGAGGAATCTCTCTATTTCTTGGAAATAAAATAAAATATTTTAAAACATATCAAACCGTCTACAACATTTTGAATGAATTTAAACTCACTCTAATGTGATTCAAAATACCGATTGTTGTGGAGACATTGCTGAAGTCAAAGGTCAATGGTGAGGTCAGGAAGGAAGAAAGTGTTCAGGAGCCTCTGATGTCTTATGCTGTATTATTTATTGACGCTTGGCCAAGGAGAATTAGAGACACTCTCAAAGTTCATCAGAAGTGCCTGAGTCGGTCTCACATTCTGCCCAACTCATCCTGGTGGATCGACTTTAAACCCCAAGATAACACCACAAATACTACACGCCCAGAATTAGTCAAAGAGAATGTTTTTACCCATGGAGGTGTTATTGTCAGCATATTCTAGTCTGGAGACACAGATGTCTGATTACGCAGATTATGTCTATGAAGGCAGCAATAGGTCTCTTCGACCCTGGCCACCACAGTGTTGAGATAGACTGGCACCTACTGTTCTCAACCAAAGCCAAACAACTAATACTGCTGAGGACCTCAAGGCCCACACGTGACCTCGTGTAACCAAAGATAGAAAATTCCATAACAGTCACGAGTTGTTAAAATGTGACGTGAGATAGTAAGCAGAGATCAAATGAATCGTGGCTCCAAGCTGGAAATATTAGGAAGAGAAGTGTGGATCAGGAGAACCTCAAATGAGCCGTGGTTCAGGATTCGACGATTACAATCTTTTTTAATAAGAATAAACCTGCCTCCTGCATGAACTGCCTGCAGCTTGTCAGGGGTCGGTCTACGCTGCTGGATTTTAATCGGACTGTCACAGTAGTAGTACATGGAGAGATGAATATTTTCTGAAGTGGTTTGTGGTGTGAAAAGTTGAAGTTCGCTCTGAAGATGAAAATTAATATCACAGATGTGTGCAGATGTGTGACAAAACTATGTAACTTTTGTAGCTTTTAACAAGCTATGGTTAACCCTCTTGTTAAATATTGATTATTTAGGGTAAATTCTAGATAATGACAGTCAGTACTGCCCTTGAATGGTTAGCGGAAATTTTTAGAAATTGCTTAAATGTACTTTAATTAAAAGCCCGTAGATATACTCATAGATTTATGAGTGTGAACGTCAAAAAAAGACTTCACTGTACGCACATGAACGCTTTGTTATTGTCTCAAGATTAGTGGTCGTGTTAGTGGCAGCAGCAGTGACTAAAACTGTGACTGCTTTTATGACTTTACCGTACTTGTCACAGTACCCCATGTTGTGGTTTTCACAGAGGGGACATTCTTCATGCGACACCTGTACAGAGAGAACCCCGGACGTCTCTTCCCAGCACCGGCAAAGCCTGTTTACGGTACGTGTGACACAGCAACAAGTCACTAGAAAGGAAAGAGTAGGTTATTACAGAGCCTCCTTCTTCCTGCCACATCAGTGTCACTGAAAGGTTCAGCTGCGCGCACACTCTACATGTTCCTGTCTGACACCATACACAAACGCCTCCAGATCACACATACATAAGAGATAAGACATTTTGTGGCATGCACCTAAAAATATAAAAGCAGGTGTGACTTTTTTTAAAGAGCACTTTCGATCCTGTTCAGCGGTTTAGTGGTTTTGTGCATTTACATACGTACCTTGGTACCTTCTAGAGAGGTTTCACGTGAATCAAAAGAGAAAGCAAAAATGCAAACACAACTAAGATGATCGGCTAAGTGTGCACGTCTTAAATGTCAAGTAGGAGTTTGTGTAGTTTGAGTGAAGAGCCTCAAAGCTCCTCAAATTACACCGAAGATGAATTTATTTAGGATCAGCTATCACTTCGTGTTTTCTTGCTTAAACCAGACAAACCAAACAATGCTTTCACTTTTGCTCAGATGGTTTATTGCACAAGTACACTCGATAGCTGCCCATTAGTTGCCCTCATGCATTTCAGAACAGTTGCAAACAGCTGCATGATGTGTTATTTTGCACACCAGCAATCATTTCACAATCATTTAATTATCACATTTTACAACTCAAACATATTTGAACATTTGATTTGAAACATATTTCAAATTTTGCAACCAAGTAAAAAGTGAGATCCAAAAGCAGGACGTGACATTTGATTTATGTTCGGTTAAAAATACAAAAGCTGACAATAAGAATGTACTAGTTTAATTTGCAGTGAGATCATTTTGATATTTCAGGTCAAACACACAGGGTACAAATGGACAGATAGTTTAAAAGCTGCTTTCTGCGTCATGTTTGATGTTGTAATCTGACATTTTAGTCAATCGTCTTCAACAAACATGCTGCACAGCCCATATTTTGAACAGGGGAGCACTTGTCGATCTGAGATCTGCAACAAGAGACAAAAAGAAAAGGAAGCTGATCTACTTCTTCTATGATTGCTGTAGTTTAGAGTAACTAAAGCTGCTTAGTTACGGTTAAAGAAAGATCATGGTCAAGCTCAGGAAAAGTTTCATCATAACAATGTGCTGTACTTACTTTTGTACTTCCTTGCAAATACATTCAACATTTGGATCCAGTGCATTCCTTAAGTCCACGTATATATTTGGACTGTTACAATTTGACCTAAATCAGAGGAACACAGGGGAAAAAGCTTTAGTTTCTGTGTTTACACCAAAACAATCAATGTGTGAGAACTTATCATCATTTTGTTTTAACATTACATTCATTGAACAGGGATACTGTGCAGAACATGCTCAGAAAATGACTGTTATAGATCAAATGTGGCAAAAACATGATGATAAAACAACACATACTTCTCTCCAATGACCAGAATCACATTCAGACGCGTCACTATAGGGGCTCTGAGTCTCTTTAGCTCAAACTCTGCAAATACACTGCCGCAGAAATAAAAAAAAACAGCATTTAGAAGAGGCAGCATTCAAATTCAAACATCCATTTTTTAAATCTAAGATATAAAGCAAATATTAAGACATCCAAAGGCCTGAAAGAAGACAAAAAAAGCAAGTGTTGTGCTGACCTGGTGGGATCGAATGGTTTTTCCAGTGATCCATTCAGCATTACTGAGGCTACTCCACAGGCATGATCTGCAAACTACATGAAGACGTGATGGTAAAGACATGTATAGATTAATTTTGGACTACAGATCCCACCACAGTGAGAAAAGCCCAAGAAAGATACTACAGTTGACAGACGACTGTTGTATTTATTGCCGAAACCAGGGATTTCTTGTTGGACATTTACTCCAGCAGAAGCTCTGTTCCAAAATGACCTAACAGGGCTGTTCACACAGTCTTCCCACCCAGGGCAGCCAGAAGTGAAGGTTTCTAGAAGAACACACACAGATTAAGGAGAGTACAGTGTTTGTTACTGCAATTTCACATAATCTAGAAACCTAAATTGAACTAAGTCATCACCTGAGGAATCTTACCATCGCTGCCTTCCTTTCCACACCATGTCTGTCCATCCAGGCAATGTCCCAACAGAGTGTTTTCCAGGGTGAAACAATCCTTATTCCTACTTGTGTACTCGTGGACCAGATCTTTGGTTTCACTCCAAAACATTGTCTAACCAAAAACATCACATTGTTAAATGTATTATTGTCATCTGCTCTTTTTGATGAGGTGCAAGAGCATGATGTTTACTTTGTTGCATGAATGGGTGAAGGGGACCGTTGTCATCAAGGGGTCATAGGCTGACAGAGGAACATCACAGCTTGGCTTCCCTACGTAGGCTTGTTCAAAGACACCCAGTATTTGTTCACAGCCGGTTCTGAAAAATAAATGAAAGAATATATTATCTGAAAAGTTTAGCTGTAGGTCTAAAGGTGCAGTTTGACATCCCTCCCATTTCCCACGTAATAAAACCAACAGGTTATTGATAGAAAAAATAAAGCCCAGTGATTCTTACGAGGTAAAATTAAACTTATTATGCCAAACCTGCAAAGTTTCCAAAGTGTCCAGGTAAAGACAGCATGAACACTTTTCAGAGTACAAAGTCTTACTTGTTTCCTTCCGTGAACTCCTCACATCTTTCCATGAATTCTTCTCTGAACCCCCATGATGGTTGATTCAGCACCACTCCCAGTGTAACTCCAACAATAATCGTTACAGCAGCAACAGCAGCAACTACGCCTATGATCACTTTCAGGTTCATGTTAGGAGAGCAGTTCTCTTCATCCAAATGCTTTGCAGAAGTCGATAAATGTTTCCAACTCACTGTTAATTATTACTTTGCAGTTCAAAGGTCATGGGGTAATCAATATTACATAACTTAAAATATGAATACACCATTGTTATTACTGGGCTCCACCCACATAAAATACATAATTAACTTAAATTAAATGGCTTCAGTTTAATACTTCATTTATTTATTATATGTTTTAAAGTATTTAACAAGTTTAACAAGAAATGTTTTAGTTAAAAATCTGAAATAGCACTAACATTTTTTCCATCATGGTATTAAAATACATCTTGTGTCAATCAGTTCAACATGATTGCAAACCCTTTTTTCAATAAGATACAACATATAGCCCAGTATTTAATTTACAAAGCCTATAAATCCTACTGCATTGCTCATGTAGCCACCATGTATGATAACTGAAATGTAACACCATGACGTGGTCCAAGGACTCATTAAAAAAACGAAATCACTGTTTTGAATGTGCAAAACTTTTCAAAAATGAAAAGGTGGAGAAACAGAATCATCTTACATGTAAATATGGTAAATCTACACAAACATGTTGATTCGTAAATCTCTGAGTGTGTTAAGAGGAAGATAAAACTATAAGATTAAGAGGAAGGTGAACTGAGAAAAGGAGATGAAATGCACAAAGGATTAAAAAAAACAACAACTTCATATTCAGTTTTCTACATATAAGTTTGTCTTTCTATATCTTTGTGTGTTGTAACTCAAAATTTAACCACTGCGAAGCTCATTTGTGTACGGATTGAAACAAAGAAAAAAAAAGGATTGACTTTCATAGTGTGTAGTATACTGAAATTAACTCAAAGAAAACGTTAATGGAAACGTCTGGAAGGAACATTTTGATATGTGTACAAAACAACAAATCAACACATCACTGTCCTTATATCAACGTAGCTCAGTAACTATCCTGGAATAAGATCATTAAACAGGACATTTATGTGAAATAAAACTTCTATCGTCTGGAAGGTGAGGTGAAAAAAAACAAAACAACCCAAATGTAGTTAAAGTAACAATATACTGCATATCTTTACTTCTAACACTGACATCTAGTGGTTAAAAATGATACTGCAGTCCAAATTCAACACACTGAAAGGTTCATTCCCCCCCACACTCTTCTTTGCAGACTCACAAGCTTACCCATGGTTGCCATATTGAAGACACACCGAACACCCTCAAGGGCAAAACAAGCTCAATATGTTTTATTTCATGTACCAGCCTCTATGTCTGAGTCTTCAGTATGTGTTGTAAATATAAGGACAGCAAAATGGAGAATCCGTCTCTCTCGCAGTAAGAGCTGAGCAGATAAGTTGAACTCAGCTTTGGAAACTTGAAAATAATTGATAATAATAATAGTAATAATAATAATAAACACACACACGTTGACGTCCTCAGTCACACTGTCAGTTTTTTGGCTTTATGAAATAAGACAATGTTAGAAAAAGGACATTTTCATGTCATCAAATCTTCATAAAAACGCTTCCTCTCCATCTCACATTACTGTGAAATGCTTCCCATTTAAGCTGTGAAGCAAAAAGCAGAATTGTATTCTCAAAGTGTTTAGCAAGACAGGTGTAGGAGGAATATTTTAATCACACCAAACACAATTTCACAACATAATATTTTAATTATTATTTAAAACCTGTTAACCATCAGGCAGGAGTGAGATTATCAGTCGAATGTGATTGTTATGGATAGCAGCACTGATACGGTACATGACACTTCATCAGAACTCTTTTACAGTTAGAAAGTTTTCCCATCACACACAAACCTCTTTATTCAATAAAAGATACAAAAGTGCATTGTCACATTGTAAAAAAATCTTTCAAAGACATTTATATAAAGACACATTTCACATTAAGTCAAACTGGCCCACAGGTAGAAAAAGAAATCCTTTTCCCTTCAATGTATTTTATTTAAAGGTCCAGTGTGTAAAATATGGTAATATAATCGCCTGAGAAATGATGGTATCGTTATGTTTTTGGTCCCTTATACTGGCACTATACTTTCACATTTTTCATGCGTTTCATGGCCACCGTAGTTTTTCTTTCACGCTATGAAGGGCAGGATGAGGTGAAGGTGCTTCAACCAGTAACTACACCTATAGATGCTACTAAATCCTACACACTGGACCTTTGATAGGAGTGAAAACTATCCAGACAAATATCTTTTGTAGCTGGTTCTTGTTGAACTAGTAATTCAGATTATGTATACAACGAGCCGGGACACGTCCCTCACCAGCAGGCTCCACAGGCTATATGTGAATTGGAGGCGCACTCCTGGACCTTAGCTCTGCAGAGAGGGACACAAGAAACATGCAGTGTGAACAAAACTGTGTGAGATGTTGAGATCGTATGTATGTTTGTCCTCACGGAAACACACTGGACTCACTCGGGCACTTCCTGGCAGTTATATACAATTCCTCGATCCAGCTCTTTCTGTAAATCCTTTAAAGATGCAGTTTCACAGTTTGTCCTGAAGAGGATGCAAAGAACTCGACATTAGGATCAGTTATCCCATTATGCATGTGCTTATACACAACACTGTTGAATAAAATCTTACACAGAATCCGGCTGTGTGACCAGGACAACATTCAGCTTTTTCACACGGCTGGAGCTGAGCCTCGGCGCTTCGATGCTCGCGAAAATACTATCGGATAAAAGGCACAGTTTAAAGTGAAAATGGGGGACTGAACATAAACAGCAAATATGCTTGATAAAAGGTAAAGACAACAAAACATCATTACAGTCAGTAGATGTTTGCTGGCACATAATTCACATCGGCGTGACTTTAAAATCACCACACACAGCCACAACTACATATCACCCGAAGAGCTGAATCTGAAATGAATACAGAGCAGCTGTATGTTTGTGTATGTATGATTACCGAGGTCAAACAGAGTCAGATAGCAATGTTGGACAACTAAGACTGAACATATTTCCTTGTTTGTAGACTAATTACCTAATATCTTATACAGTAGATTGATTGACAATCAACAAAGGACATCTTGGACTCTCCACTGACTGACCTGATGAACATTGAGGAATAATGTTCTCCATGACACTTAATAGTACCAGCCGACACAATATCTTAACGGCTGTTTATTTTGTCAATGATTTGGATATGGATGGGATGATGGTCTATGCCCACTTACTGTCTGATTTACAGCAAAGCCAAAGAAAGAGCCAACAACCATCACGTCATAGCTATTTCTTTATAGACTGAAAAGGTGCTTCGGTGCGGGACTCTTGTGCTTTACAACGTGCACATGAATATCTGCTGTTTGCAACTCACCTGTAAGGACTGAACGGGGTCTCGATGGATCCGTTTAGCATCGCTGTGACGTCACCACAGGCAGCTTCTCCAAACTACAGACATTAAAGAAAATGCAGTTTAGATCTAAAGGCAACAGACACACTTCAACTTGCTCATGGCCAGTTTACTGCTTTCCCTTCCTTGGAACCACTTTTGATTTCGTATTGACCACTGCAGAACAGGAACACCCCGTCGTCTCTCATTTGCATGTTTGCAATCAGCTTGTCTAAACATGTATGTCTTTAGCTGCCCTTTAAAAGTGTCCAACCCTAAAGGGAAGGTAGAGCTTTTCAAGTTGGAAGATCAGCACGGGCCTTAAGGCAGGTATGCGGGCTAGACAGCAAAAGAAGTGTGTCAGGGCGCCTCACGTATGCAGGGTCCTGACTATGCAATGCTCCGTCGGTAAGAATCGTAAACTGGATCCTATGTGCAACAGTGAAGGGAGCTAAGAATAGGAGCAATGTTTGACCTAAGCATGTGGCAGCAATCTGGGTTATGGACGAAGAGACAGACAGACATTGTAATTCAGGAAAAGAGTCACATTTTCCTTTTTTATGTCTAAATGTTGCCATCATTTTAGGGCTCTCTTTTCCAAAGTAGCAACAGGAACCAAACAATTAAAACAGGAAAAAACAAAACAAGATTTCAAACTGTAAGTACTGTTTGTTAACGGGACACTCCGGCGTCTGGAAATAAAAAGAGGAAGTAGGTGAAGAGCAGGACATTCCAAGCGTGACATAACAACTCAGTTAACACTGCGAGAGCATCGCTGTGTGGGGGGTTTGTGCAGCAGTAGATCTCTCTTTAACTACAATATTCTTCATGTTCGCTTTTCAGTGGCTGAAAATCTTGTTTTTGCTGATTTCCTGCAGCTGAAGTTGTTGTCTTCCTGCAAGGAAACATGAAGCTAGAAACTCAAATGGATAATGTATTTTTTTTAATTTATCTATGAAGACTAAGTCGACTGAAGTGTTGATCAGCTCTATTCTCTTGAATTAAAATAGATAATTATTGCAGCATTGTGTTTTCTAAGGTGACTGTGTGTTTTCTTAACTTTTTATGCTGTGTCATGAGGTGACTGTGTGTTTTCTTAACTTTTTATGCTGTGTCATGCTTCAAATTGAAAAAAACCTGTGTTTTACATGCGGCTCATGCTTTGTTGCTGATGTCTTTTTGTCTTTCTTCCAAATCACAGCTCCTCCTGAATGTGTGGGTTGCCAATGCTTGGTCAGGAGAGAGCTACGCAATGTGGCTCCATAGAGACCGGTACAAAGCCCCATTGATGAATTTCCCAGTGACCTTTTTTTTTTTTCTTCTCGCCATCATAATCATTTATATTCAGGAGAGATTTACTCCACCTTATGCTCCGCACCCGTGTTATTTTAACCACCGCTTGATCTCAGGACCGTCGTATTTGTGGCAAAACTGTAGTGAATCTTTTTCTCTGTTAACTCACGGCAGCTGAGGCTCGGTTCCAAAATGAGCGAACAGAGTTGTTCACGCAGTCCGTCCATCCCGGGCATCCCGTCGTGAATGTTTCTAGAACAACAAACACACATTCAGTACTTTTTTCTCTCTTAGTGTAGATGATGAGAAAAAACAGAAACCTCAGGACTTCACAAACTCACAGTGAGATAACACCATGAAACGGCTATGATGTGTGTCATTGTGTGCATACAATTGCAATATCTTATGGATGACGGTAATAATAACAACCTCTGATGATTTGGGAGTTAAAGGAACAGTACAAAATAATGCAAAATTCACTAACCCCTGGTAAAAACAACGTAATGCTGTGCTCCACATTCCAGTCACATCTGGGTCAGGCATTGTTTACACATCTCTTGATAAGCAGGCTGCCATATCACAAGCTATAGGCTATGTGAGATATGGAAACATGAACCAAAGCCGAGGGAATGCCCAACAAGTTGTAATGTGAGGTAATGTGGAGAGATAACGTAAGCGTGTGTGCTCCCCGTATAGTGAGTCACTGCGTATTTCCAGTAGTGTATTCTTGTTTGGGAGCAGATCGAGGTCTTTCCTCAGGACACATGCAGGCTGGAGGAGCCAGGCATCAAACCACTAGAGTTCTGACTGGATGAGCCGCTCAACCTCCTGAGCACCAGGCCGTTTAATATTCTAGTTTAAAAAACTATTCAACTCGTATTTGACCTTTGCGATCTGTAAACTCTTACCTATTTCTTGCGTTCAGAAACAAACTCTTTGTGCCAGCAGCTTCAGAGGTCACCAATAAAAACGTCATATCTTGTTCGTGCGATCTGGTCAAAGACCAAAGTGTGCAAACACACTATGCAAACAGCTGAAACTCCAGAGATTTACTGCTGTCGGTCAATCAGAATCAGGTTTATTGCTAAGTGGTGTTCTGGTGCATAACAGACAGAAGAGAAATATAAAGAAGAACAGATACAGAAGCTGCAAAAGTAAAGGTGATAACAATACCAGCATATTAAAAGTGCATTGACTTAACTTTATGTGCGCTTTGAAGCATGAGCCAGTGTGCGAACAGTTCAATATGACACTATACTGCACTGACATGAACCCAGTTATGTCTTTTTCTTACCACTGCTGCCCTCCTTTCCACACCAGGTCAGGCCGTCCACCACGGATCCCAAAAGAGTGTCCTCCAAGGTGACAAAACAATCTCTCTTATTCGTGAAGTCATGGACCACATCCTTTGTTTTGCTCCAGAACAACATCTAAAAAAACCCCAAAACAAACAGTTCATATCACGTTATTCTGCATGACATGCGGGAAGTCTTTGTGATGAGCGATGTTTACTCTGTTGCAAGCAGGTTTGAAGTGGGCCTCGGCAATGAAAGGGTCGTAGGCTTCCATGGGAACTTGACATGGGTCCCGTCCTACATAGGCTTGTTCAAATGCACGCCATAGCTTTTGACAGTCGTATCTGGAAAAGAAATGACAGTGCTGCTTAGTCTCAGTAGCTTCATCCCTGATCCTGGATTTATTAACTAGCCAGTCGTAATTTAACAAGGGGAAACATGACATTTCATCCTTCTTTTGTACATAGCACTGCTGTCCATCCATCCATCCATCCATCTATCCATCCATCCATCCATCCATCGATTTTCTGTACCCGGGTCATGAGAGACTGGAGCCAATCCCAGCTGGCACTGGGACAGAGGCGGGGTACACACTGGACAAGTCACCTGTCCTGCTGTTCATTTTCAATCTGAATTATTAACTCTACATCTGTGAGATGTATCTCCTCATTTATGATATATATTCAAAAGATGTAATGGTTGGAAAACACCCTACACAATATGCCCAGTTCATATTTGCAGTCAATATTTGACTAGATCTTGGGCTGGACTCCAATTTTAGCATTAAATCCACTTTCAGTTACTCTTTCCTATTACATCTGTCCGACTTTCTGGCTGTAAAACATTGGTACTTGCCAAGATTGCTAAATCTTGCCAGCGTGCACTCCGACTAATGAGATGACAACTTCTGCATTTTTATATTTGTACAGTACACAAAATTGGACCCAGATTCAAAACACTGGTTGCCTGGCTGCCAGAGTAAAGACGGTGAACCTTCATGAGGGCAAAACAAGCACGACAAGGTTTCATTCATTCATAAAGCAGCTTCTACGTCTGAGCCTGACTTCAGTCTGTGCTTCAAAACAATGGCAAGACGTTTCATTTGGTTTGCAGGCAGAAACTTTACTTTCTAATTGTTTCACAGCGGTAAAATTCAGGATTAATAAACTCCTCTACACCTCCTTTGCATAACTACTATACTCTTTGCATCTTTCAGATAGTTTGAGGTATTAAGTTTAGCTTCAGACAGATATAGTTGAGTTAAAAATACAATAAGTCCATTTACAAATGACAAACTGTTTGAAATAAAGTCGCTTACCCTCCTTCTAACTTCTTACAAGAATCTAGAAAAAACGCTGGAAACTGCTCGTTAGAGAGCGTCACTGCCAACACCGTGCTGACAGTGCCCAGCATGACTATGCCGACACCTGAAGCGATGGCCATTTTCTTCTGTCTGTTCTCCGGAGGACGCTCCGCAGGATTCTCTCCTAACTCCACTCGCTCTCCATGCGCCTGCAGGGGGACGTTGCTCTCCATCCTGCACAAAAGCTCCTAGCTCAGGTCTCGCTCTCTATTTATAAGGTGGGGCACAATAACTGTGTGTGCATGTGTGTGTTTGTGTGTGCACATGTGGGTAGTACTTGTACTACTTTAGTACTGCTGCTTCTACTCTGGTTAATACTGTGAAATACTGGGTGTGGTGGAACACTATACTATGTGACGAACACTATACAAAGAGGTATATCTGTTCTGATCTTCATGACCTTTTGTCTGCAGGATTTCTGAACAGTCTCCCCTGAGATAAACAACACACTGAGCTTTAATCACTCACTCAGTCCAATCCAAGAAAAATCAATAACTAATGATGCACACACTGTAAGCAAGCGCACCTGGGAAGTGATCTGTTTTTTGTGTTTACACCATGGACTATGTCTTTAAGGAATTATTTATAGAAAACGCCTCAAGGTCCAATAAGACAAGTGACTCATGTACCAATCAGAGAGGATGACACCCAGAATAACAAACTCATAAACAGAGGGAGCAGACTGTGCTCCGGGCCCCTGATCCAGCGGAGCTTTCGTGTGAAGCAGATCAGGCCCACAGCTGTGTTATTTACTTCTTTTCTCAAACAAAAGAAGTGGAGGACAACTCTTTCTTTAACGTTGAATGCGACAATACTCCAGTTAAACCTGTCTTCAAAAGTTCTCATTACACACTAGCAGTTTGCAGATTAATGTAGCTACTTTCCTGAAGCTTAAAACGTTTCAGCTTTTGTTGACCCTGTCAGAGAGGTTTTAATTTAACCATTATGTTTACTGTTGATGCTGCACTTTGCAGTAGTGATAAACTAAACTACATTACATTGAGGGGTGTTTCTAATATTCTGGCCACCTAATTTACATACATGAAAAGACCATAAAATTAGAACAATATTTAAATGAATACCTCTCTGCCAGTGTCGTAAAAGCAGAATTTATGGATCACAGTGTATATTATTGGCTTGAATCTGCAAAGTAGCAAGTAAATGCATCAGATACATGCAGTGCAATTTAAAAAGTACAAGATTTCCCTCTGGACTATGTAAGGACAAATAAAGTACCTCAAATACGCATTTAAAGGAGCTGTATGTAGGATTTTAGTGCAAGATCGTGGGGAGGTTGCAGATTGCGACCAACTGAACGCCCCTCGCGTCAGTATTTGACATGAAATGAAGCGTGGTGAAGAAACTACAGGTGGAAAACGCAAAACGCTCTGTCTAGTATCATTTGTCCATTCTGGGCTACTGTAGTAAACATGGTGGACTCTAGTGTCTGGGATTATTATACACTAGTGAAACCAAAGTTATGAATATTATATTACAGTTCTGCCATATTATGTAAATAGAGCTTCTTTAATGCTAAACACTGGACCTTTAAGTACAGTTACTTTCACTGGCAAGGTCACTGTTTCACTGTTTCTGTACTTCTACTTATGCATAACTTGTAATGGAGTATTTTTTTTTATAGAGTGCAGTTGTTTAAGATAATTTTAATGACTTTATACTGTTTGGGGGTAGTTGAATATACAGCAATGCATCATGCATCATAATTACAGCCTGTTTTCATTTGTGACTTCGCATTTTCCAGATAATTCAGCTATTATATCAGAGATATTGAATATTTCCTTAACCCATCCTTCAGTTACTTCCAGTATAAATCACATTCCACCGGACAGGAAGGGTGTTAAGGTTTGTAATCTGAAAAGTAACTAGTAACTA
This sequence comes from Larimichthys crocea, assembly GCF_000972845.2. Taxonomy (NCBI): domain Eukaryota; kingdom Metazoa; phylum Chordata; class Actinopteri; family Sciaenidae; genus Larimichthys; species Larimichthys crocea. Next base: position 5,993,032 of record NC_040033.1, read on the forward strand.
GAGCTGTCAGACAAATGTAGTGGAGTAAAAAGTACAATATTAGTCTCTGACATGTAGTGGAGTACAGGTATAAAGCTGCGTAAAATGGAAAGTAAAGTACAAGTACAAGTTACATTCCGCCGCTGTTAGACTGTTCTGTGACACTCCTCACACGGACTGTTAAAATGAAGTCGCTTACCCTTCGGCCTTCTCACACCTTTCTCTGAAAGTTGTGTGAAATTGTTTGTGACGCAGCGTCAGTGCCAGCACCAGAGCGATAATGCCCAGTATGGCCAAGACGGCGAGGAAACAAACGCAACATCTACTGCGACTCTTCTTCCTCGGAGCACCGTGCTCTCCGCGCTCCATGTTCAAGCTTTAAAAAAGAATCTGGAAATGTGGCTGTCAAACTGTTTGTTTGTTGACACAGATCCTGGCGCTCAGCCCTCTCTCTCTATATATATATATACACACACACACATGTATATATGGATGTGCGCAATAACTGTATGCGCGCACCCGCGCGGTGTCTTTTCTCAAGTCAGCAATCTTATTCGTCTGCTGCTCAAACTGAGGTCCGAGGACCACAACAAGAGTCAGCAGTTCTACTCTGGTTAATACTCAGGTTAAACTTGCTTGCAGCATAACTTTTTGTAGACCACAAAAAGGATCAATTTAAGTCTTATGTTTATCGATTACAATAATACCAGAACTTCTACTTTTCCAAATCTAATGTTTCAGTTTTTGAAAAAAATATATTATTATGTTGTATGTATTGTATTTTATGTATCTAGTATTATGTTACTAGTGATTGTGAGTGAGTGGGTAAACTTTACATTGAGAGGTGTTTCTAATATTTTACATACATGAGAGGGCCGTGAAATCAGAAACACATTTCAGTTTCAACAAAATCTGAAGCTTCATAAAAGTTAAATTCATCACATAGTTGTTGTATTGGATTGCACTGGATACAAGTGTACCAAATAAAGGGACCAGTTGGTGTATATTATTACCTTGTGGCTATTATTAACTAAAGTTACTGAATACATGCAGTGCCATAAAAAGTACAATATTTCCCTCTGGACTAAAATAAAGTATCTTGAATTTCTACTTAAAAGAGCAGTATGTGGGATTTACTGCATGAAGTAGCTCGTGGCTTACCTGCTTCAATCAGCAAATATTGATGTCTGTCGTGTATGAGCTGAGATGGGCCACAACAAGACCATTCAGCAGTGGGGGGAGTACTTGTAATACTAGTACTGCTGCTTTTACTCAAACTGAAAATGATCTTAGTTCTTATTCCACTCTGGTTAATACTCAGGTTAAATTAGTTCAGATGTATGAGCATCAATACGTTTATATATTATAATATATAATATGATTAATTGTTCTAAACCCAGCAGTACTGGGTAGTTTGATTATTAAGTACTGTCTACATGTTAATGCATCATTAATATATAATACATATGCATATATACATGCATTTGACTGGTTAAGAGAATGCAAAGAATGTGCAAAGATCACAAGTCATCAAACAAAAGGTGGCTCCTCTGTGCCGAGGTTCCTCAGAAAACTGTAGTTCTGGTTCAGGCAGGAACAAGTTTGAATCCCATTCTTTCCTCAAGGCATTCAAACCTGTTTGGCTTTTGTGGTTTTTAAAATTAGCCGGTCTCACTCTTTCACCTTTTTGTATCGGGCAACAATACATTCAAACCAAGGTGTGGCAGGTCGGTAAAGTTCATGGATTTGAAATGTTTACCAGCTATTGAAGGATAGATAGGTCAAGTCATTCACTATAAGGTCATGGAGTAGCCGTCGACAGTGAACATGTTGTGAAATGCTGCAGGCCTTTGTTGCAGCAGGATCAAAACTAAAAAGTTAAACAATGATTTCTGCTGTAATGATTTCATATCATGAATAAACTACATGTTGCTGAAGTAGAAACAATCACGTTGTGGTTCAAAGTTCAACTCAAACTCCGAGCTGTGATTTTGGTCCTAATAGGATCTACCTTGTGTGAAAGCAAACAGGTCAGGTTGCACACTGGACTGTATATCTGTATGGGTGTGTTAGAGCCTGAGACACACTGAGCACATGAAACAAAATACTGTGTTTAATCTTAGATTGTTACTGGACACTGACTTCTCTCCTTGAGATACAGAGCGGCTGTATGCGCGTGTACAGGAAAGCAAGCACTATTCTGAACATTGCTAACCAAGGTCAGAGAATAGGACTATCTCACTGTCTAGACACAACAGATAGATACATAACGTAGAAGCCTCTACAGAGTCAGAAAACACTAAGTGTAAACGTATTTCCTTGTTCCTGCGTCACTATTCTGAGGGCATAAAGATTAGTTGAAGAGGACGGCTTCTTCAGGACTCAGGCAGCGTCATGTCATGACGTGTGTTGATAAATCCTTTATTCTTCTTGGTCAAGCTTCGATAAGTCTTTCATCGTGAGGGTAGGGCTTCAAAATTAAACAAGAATAACAAAATAACATCATCAGGTCGACTGATATTTTGCATTCGTGGTGCATCTCTGCACCCAAAACAATCAATTCAATTAGCACAATCCAGTTGATAGTGAAGAGATTGGGCTTCAGAAGAAGAAGAAGAGAGAAGAGGCTTTCTCCACTGATGGTATAAAGGAAACAGTCTCGAACATCTGTTGAGCAGCCAGTTTAATTTAATGCACCGTGAACAAGCACAAGATTACAAATAACAATGTCAAACATGCTGAATCTGTGGGCGACTCAGTTATATGTGAGGCTCCTTCTGTGTAACAGGCTGCTTGCACATGTTTGGCAGGCGGACTGTTCGGGGTTCTGGATACACTGAAGGATCATCAGGGTCCTGTGGATGAAAATATGTGTTACCCCAGGGTATTTTAACCAGGAAGTGCATTACTAGGTCATAAACAACATCTGTATCTATCTGTGTGGAGATGTCACAGGCAAACAACGCACCGTGTCATTGAGTTTAGAGAACTTGTTGGGCGACACTTACTGGTCGTTGTCTGTGCAAGTCCAGCGGAAACCTCTGGACTGGAGGATTTGGATCAGGTCAACAATGGATCCTTGATTACATGATTCTCTGTTGAGAGAAGAATGAAAAACTTAAAAGCTTATCATTTATAATGTTCGTTTCAGTCATTAATGAGAACAAACACTTGGGTTGCCAGGTTCTGAAACTCCCTCTGCCATGTGTTTATCCATAATTGTCATTATACATGCATTATAACCCTAACCCTAACCCACAAACTCTCCAAAGGAGTGAAGCCATAAATATCAATAGTAATAATATCAATAATGCATAAAACCAGCCATTAGCCATTTGTGGTTTGCAAGTAATGAATCTGGATTTAAGGTTTTTCCAGAAGTTGTCTTTGTTTTATGGTGGAGGAACGTTATTTTTCACAACCTGGCAAACCCTTTGGGTGACTTACTGGAAAGCTGTACTTTACTCTGTGAAATCAACATTTAACTGTAAGGTGAGCTGTTTTGATCCTCACATAAAAGGTCCTTCCAGATTAGTCACCACTTTTATGTTGACATAATCCACCCTGTGTGGGTTTAGGCCGTCCAGTTCAACACTTCCAAACATGCTGCGAGATAAAAAAGAAAAGATTATTCTAGACGTACTCATTAACCACCACTGCAAAAACATTTGCTCGTTATGTTCACCTTTTCCTATTGAAGGCGTTGGCGATCGAGCCGTTCAGTAACACAGTGACGTTGCCGCATGCCATTTCTGCAAACTAACAAACAGGTGAAGGAAATCACATGAGAGCAATGTTCCACTGCTGGTTTTTGGAACAATCGTGTTGTTAATAACACAGCTGCGTGTACCGTGAAACCAAACTCACGTTTTGTGAAGCTTGCCTCCACAAGGAATACACTGGATGATTTCTACATGCCGACCACTCCGGACAAGAACTGAAATCAAAACCTGTGTGTCAAATTCACAGCTGTCAGTTGGGCAGAGTATCGTCAGCTTGATAATAATTCAAAATGACGTGACATGAATGAGAAAAACAAATTCCGGTTATGTGTTGACATGTAAACATGCACTTGGCATTAAATCCTATTCATTTGAATGCTACGAAATTTCTTTATCATAAACATATTTGTTTATTGTTTGGCATTGAAACACACGTTGATATATATTTAACTCAAGTTGGTATTGTCCTGAATTTTTTATTCTAGCATGCCACATATGGAGTTACATATCACCATTTTGATGATTGCTATGGTAACTGGGGTCAGAGGATAGAGCTGTCTCCCTCGACACAACAGATAAGTACATAACGTAGAAGCCTCTACAGAGTCAGATAACAATGTCGCACCACTGAGGGACATAGAGTAGTTGTCTCTCTGTCCTTAGGGCATATTGACGAGTCAGACAAGACAGTTTCTTCCATTTTGCAGTGGCATTGTGTCATGACAAGCATATCCATAAATTCTGCAAGGCTCAATAAACCTTTCAGCATAAAACATCCACAACAGATATGATGAAAACTGCTGTGTGTTGACATGGAGCAACAATAGCAATCATTTAGAGTCATGTTTCTGGTCATTTGACAATATAATATAATAATATTCACTCTCTTTTAGCTCTGTTTTTGGTCTCCACCAACTCCTAAGGAAAATAACTCAACCTTTAGCTGTTGAATACTCCTCTTTGTTCACCAGCCTGTTGCTAACTACGTCCGTCTGCTGTTGTGATGAGTTGTGACACCAAAACAATCAGCTCAAAGATGCTAAAAAGCTCTCTGAAACTTTTTTATGGACTTGCACTCTACAGTTTGTCTTCGTGGAGTATGTTAAATAATGAAAGAGGACTGCAGATTTTCATGATCAACTGTAAAACACTGACTGTAGGAGCTGCAAATACGTATTCTATATGGTTTGTACTGATGTTGATAGATCAGTGATGTCTCAATTGAGACTCGAATGAACTCTTTATATTTCATTACATTAGTTTTGTTTTTTTAGACGTGATTGATGTCACAAAACTATGTTTTAGTTTGAGCATGAGTTCTTTGAATTGTCTCCGTCTTGTTAAAACTAAGATCTACCAGAGTCTCCCTCTTGTCCACACCAGATGAGGTCGTTGAACATGTAGCCGACAAGTGTGTCCTCCAGTGTCCAGAAGTGACGTACAGCAGCTGCGTAGCTGTGCATCAGTGTCCTGGTTTTGCTCCAGAAAAGGAACTAAACAGAAAAAAGTGTAACTCAAATGTTTCCTCTATGAGGTATTAGTGAAAATTTATGACCTTATATCTAATTTTGGAGCTGTGCCTCACCGTATTACAGGGCCAGGTTTGTGGCATGGCATAAAACATCTGATGATAATCCTCCACAGTCACATTACAAGAGGACTGACAGACAACCGCTTCCTCAAACTGTCTCCAGATGTTCTCACAGTCATACCTACACGTAAAGATCAAACATATCACACATTTTCAAGCCATTATGGAAATAAATTGTACGTTAAATCTTGATATTCAACTCCCAAGTCATATCCCGAGAACTAAAGTTTGGGTTTCAAGACCTGGACAAACTATTAACGTTCTTTGTTGGTAGTGATAAATTGGACTGTAATGAAATGAGGTTTAAGCTTTGTTATTTAAAGAAACCTAAGCAAATATCTCTGGTGTATGACTCAAGGAGTGTCAATAAAAGTTCAACGTTCCCATGAGATGAAACATCGTTTCAGAAAAAGCTTATCAGTAGACGCCGCTTTGTCTCAGTTCCCTTCTTTATTCCTACTGAGGCGTAGAAAAGAATAAAACATAATCAACACCGCATCAAAACAAGTGTTACGACACTGGCTTGATAAATTTGCTCAAGCCAGTGCAAAACAAAATCCCTCTGCTTCTATTTCAGAAGGAAATCAAGTCGTAGGTCACATTTTAAGGCTCAAGTTTGTGAGTCTGAATAGAACTTGTAGAACGGCACGTTACCTCAAGTTGGGGTTAACCAGCGTGATGTAATTATAACACCTTCCAACCACGATGTGTTTAATGTTCGGGGTGGTTCCGAGCTGAGCCCTCAGTTGTGCTGGGCAGAGCAGGAGCATAATAAACCCTTTGATATGGACACAAAGATGGAAGAAAGAAGACATTATGTATCACACTTGGGAGGGGCACATCTGACGATAAGAGCTGTGGGAATGTCAGGAGGATTTACTTACACGCTGTCACGCTCATCATTACAAAGGGCGCAGATGTTTTTGGGGAGCTCGTGATAGTGAGACCCTGGACTGCTTCATTGCCCCATAGAAAAGATGGCATGACTTAATCCGCCTTACTGTAGATCAACAGCAAAACACAAACATTTTCTTTCAGTTATAGATTTGACTCTAGGCCAAACTGGATTTCCCTGGAAAAAGAAAAGGAGTGTCTGCTGCATAAATGTTGAACTTTCTCAGGATGTGGACAGAACTTCCTCCCACATATTCTTTAGATTTTTTTCACCTAGAGCTGTCAGTTCAGATCTGGTAGCTGGTAACACCCTGCAGGAGATTTTAACACATGACCTTTAGAAAACAGGTCTTCTAACATTTCAGGTAGACAGACAACAGATAGGAATTTAAATTACAGTGGTTAACACAAGCAATTATAAAAGATGTGACTAAAGAAGCAATGCGTGCCCAGTTTTCTAAAGATACAGAAGTCAGTTCTCACCATTGTCAAAGTCGGAGGTTAAACTGCAACAAATGGCTCCATGGCTGTGATGTTAAAGGCTTTGCTCGGGTCAGATTTCTATCCCGTCGTGGGGTGATCTGATGCGTAACCTCCTCTCGGGGCTAAGGGTTGTCATCGACAAACACAGCTCCTTCCACCAACCAACAGAGATATTCTTAAAGGACAGATGAGAGGTTTTTTTTTCTTTTCCCAGCCTCCTCTTGCAAAGATTAGATCCGCATGACTCCCATCATGGTGCCATTAGGAATCTCCCCACATAGAGTGTGCGCTGATCTCTGAGACGTGGTGCCACGATGGGCCCGGGAGAAGACATATATGTTTGTGTTATTGGACAAAATGAGCTCACTGTATTGCGTTGAAGATACTAATAGATGTAATTATGTGATTTACGTCAGGTTTGTGTGGCATAGCATACAATGAGAATCTTTTTATGAAGTAAAGCCAACCATATCCTCTTTCTGCACATCATTTTATGCTTTAATTCAGTGCTTCTCAAACGTTTTCCTTCAGAGGCTGAAAGAAGTTCCCACATTAGCATCAGAAAAGTCTTTATTTTGTTTATTTTACCTACATAATTCAACTTTGTTCCTCCATAATTTTCCCCCTGGTTGGCCATGCCCCAGCTGGAGTGGCTCAGGTGCTACTGATACTGAAACAGTAACACATCTTACTCTTCCTTTATTGACTAAGTAACTTTGCTTTCTTGCCGGTGTGCTGGAAATTCTTATTAACTGGTGTGAGACCGTCTTTGAATAGTTTGTTCTTTGCAAAGACGGTCAGCAGTCATAGAGAGTGTGCAGCAGTCTGCAAAGTGAAAGAAACAGAGTCGTAGAAAGAGGTTTTACTGAACATTATTATGGTGCAAGGTCACCTTGTTTCTCTTAGGCAGGGATGTCCAAAGTACGGCCCAGGAGCCAATCACGTCGGATTTCATGGGATTGGTAATTTTTTCATTTTTAAATGTTAGTATTGGCTCCCAGGCATCTTCACATTGTCAAATCTGGCCCTCTTTAAAAAAAGATTGGACACTGCTGCTCTGAGGACGGGGAAGTAATCACAATTTTCTTTCTTCATCTAGAATTTCCCATCAAACAAGTATGGGTGTAAAGTTTATAGGTTGGTGTTGACTTAAATATCTGGACAACTCCTGGACGGAAACCCGTGAGATTGGGCACTGTTATTTGCAATGACCAGATGATGATGAAGAGTAACACCTCTGATCCCCTGACTCGTCATCTAGCACCATCATCAGTTTGTCCAACATTTGCAAACGACATTCCCATCAGCCTCAGCTGTACTTTGTGTTTAGTGCTAACTTGCAAATGTTGCATGCTGACACTCTAAAACAAGATGAGGAACAAGGTGAACATCTGCTAGGCATCAGCATGTTAGCATTACCATTGTGAGCATGGTGAGCATGGTGATGAAGCACACAGACAAAAAGGTCACAAACTAAGGTGACATTGACTGTATGATCAGTAAGTGACAGCTGTTGTTACAGTTTGTTGCAGGCTGTTCGCGTGTGAATGAGGTTTTTCATCTGAAATGGTTTAATGAAATGAAACTGAAGGACTTCCCATCCTTGCACAACCATAAACACGCTTTTATTTTTGTGTAAATGTACTGTAGTGTCTACAGAATAAAACAGTAGGCAGACTTTAGATAGTTTAGTCTGTTATTCGTCACCAAATGTGTAGAAAATTCAAATTATGATCAGCTGAATGTGATTTTCATTATATTCCTTGTCAGAGACAAAAAAAAAACACTATCTAGGTTGAAGGAATTATATTTAATATGCCCCTAACTGTTGCCAGACTTCTCATTAACTGCTGAAAGATAATTGCCATTTTAAATTGGTGACATAAAGGCCGTCTAAGGGTCTGTGGGTCAGTATGAACGAGACAGTGCCCTTGTGTTTTAAAAACTAATTGCTTTGTTAGCACTCTGCACAGGAGGATCGAGCGTTCCCACAGGACTTCCCGAGATTATTGACATAAAACAACCTGAGGTTAAAGAGCCAAATATGTCAAAGACAGAGAAATAAAATATCTGAATAAAACTTTAAAGCAAGAGCCGAAGAGAGCAAATTTGCTCTTATAGTACTGCATGTTGTAACTATTTTAATGCCAGTCAAACAACAGCAATTACAATAACCATTGATAATGTCCATAGACACATGGAAACTGGAGGAAATCGCTCTATCAAAAAAATTGCATGATTCTGACAATCTGTATGCATAAAAAAGAAAATGTTTCATAGATTTACAGCATTAATAACTGTGTGGATCATTCTCAAAGATGAGTGTTGTGTCTTTTGTTGCCACTTAAGATGGAATTATTTCAAAACTTGGTGCTATAACTTGGTCCCTGGGATGTGTAGTCATAAGGTGTTAAATAATGGAGGTGAATTAGCTTTGAGTCATGTATGCTCTGTACTGCATTGTTCTGACTTTATTTAGACAAAAAATTATACCTAAAGTATTCTTGAGCAACATCAGTTCCCACTTCTTATAACACATAATGATAAATTCTCAAGTTACCCAAGTGGAAACCACAAACAAAAATAGCAGAATTAAAAATATGACATGATGAATGCAGAAATACAATCAATTCCTCACACAAGCTCTGACTAGAATGACCAAAAGTACCTCTGAAATCATATACAAAGACTTAATATGAACATTTGTGCATACAAGCTTTATCAGGTCAATGGAGACATCTTTGACGTCTATTTTATCATTAAATGTATATATGAAGTCAATATTAAAACACCGGCAGCAGTAAAAGTCTCTGACTCCTTCACAAGAGGCAGCCACCGGCCTCTCATGATCACATACAGTGCTGCTGCTGCCACCTTGTGACCCAAAGAGGTGTGTGTTTGTATCTTCATTACTCTACATACCACAGTGATAGTGCTTTTATTGTCATGGCACACATGCGACAGGCAATACATGCACATTTTTCATAAAATAATCAGCACTTTGAGATCATGTTTCTGACAGATAGATCTAAATTTAAATATGTGCAGAGAAATAAAACATTTGTACCAAATTTAAACATATTTGCATAGAAAATAAATATATAACTGTGTTAAGACGTTAACCCGTGGCAAGCAAAACAAAAAACAGAAAGTGACCATATAAATAAAAATATGCAAAAAGATTTTAGAGTTTATTGTCTGTTGTGCCTCCTGCCATCACTGTTCTTAAGTCTGTATGTTGAGCATGACTGAGACTATAAACTCAATGTTTATAGGTGTAGGCATTAATTAAAACCAGATATAATAACTCACATTTGTGGAAATCATCCATCCGTCACTGCTGCCTGCAAATCTGTAGTCCTCTGCTGCTGCTTCCTATCAGAGACTTATACTATACACACACACACACACACACACACATATATATATATATATCAAGTCAAGTCAGTTTTATTTATATAGCACATTTAAACAACAGAAGTTGACCCAAAGTGTTTTACAATTAGGGCGGATCGCAAGGATAAAAACAATCATGTAATGAAAAACAACAAAACAAAACAAAAGCAAAATAAATTAAAAAAGAAAGAAAAAAAGTAAAAAATAATAATATATCAAAAATAATAAGACAGAAATATAGTATATATTAAAACCAATATAAAGAATATGATATTAAAAAATAATATACAAAAAAAAAGACGGGGATATGACAGCGTTCTCTAAGCCAATCAGAGCGGCGAGTTTACGTTCAGCGGCATTTATCGACCAATGAGAGCGAGAGCTGCCTTTTAGTCCCACCCTCGCTAATACCTAAAAGTCAACACTGAGAAGTCAGTCTCTTCCGGAGGTGGGTTGTATTCGCTGTAGCTCATTGATACTATAACTACTATAGTTAATTAAAACGCGTTAAACATTAGGAGCCATTATCCTCCAGATTAACGTAGCCGTAGTTGTCGTTATGCTGGTGGTAGCCTCGTAAAGCTAAGTAGCATCGGGGAGCTAATGTGGCTAACGTTCGAACCGTTGGTGCTCCCTCTTCTTCTGACCGGCTGTACCTGTAATTACGGTAACTGTCAGACAGACACTGTGGTAGTTAATGAAGTGTCGCTTCTGCTCGACAGGAACCTCCAGCGTCACAGTCTGTCAGCACAGTAACTCCCTCTGCCTGTCAAGATGAGCGATGACTGGCAGGAGTGCATGGATCACTGTGTGGAGGTCGCGAAAAAGGCTGGGGAGGTGAGTGAGTACCACTGTAATTACGGTAAAGAAAAAAGAAGCGTGCGTATGGTTAGGAAATCACTTTTATTTTGGGCCGTAAATACGGTACTATAAGCTCAAGCTAAATGTATTTACAACAAGCAGCCTACAGGGCATAAAAGGCAGGGTCTGACTGTCTAAAACAGCTGTTTACCTCATGAAATGAGGTCAGGTTTGTCTTATTTTGACTCAAAACAAAGAAACATAATCACATCACACCTATTCTGGCTTCCATAAACTGGCTACCAGTTATCTACAGAGTGGATTTTAAGATTTCACTGATTACTTTTAAAGCCTTGCCCCCCTTATAAAGTTGTTTTTAATAATGGACAATAATATGACACCTTACAATAAATGAGAGTAGACAGAAACAAACAAAAAGAACCATAACAGTATATCAAATTACAAGAATACAACATTACAATAATAATACAACACAATAATAATAGGATATAACTTTTAGTCACTCACTGAGATCCTCAGATGGGTCATACCTGGTTGTCCCACGGTCCAAATATATACACAAAGGTGACAAAGGCTTTGTGAGTTCAATACTGACCGGCCTAACTGCAAACTGTACGCAACTTTTTCTAGACATTAGTCTAAATCAAGGGTTCCAGTGTTATACACACGTCCGTCTTCATGATCGGGTTCAGGTAGACAGTCGGTCTGTATGAACCTTCTTCTGTGTTAACATCTAGAAATCACAGTGATGAGTTTGATGTGACATTTGAAATAAAATGTAGCGCTGAATGACCAGCAGGTTAAAGTCTACGCTGCTGTGAGTGTGATTCATGCACAGAGAATCAAGAAAAATGCAACTTGAACAAGGCTTTGTCTTGCTGCAAATATATATTCCATTGCATTCGTATCGTTAGACTTTTACTCATTTAAATTCATCCATATTTTTGAAGTCTTGCATGGTTATAGTCATAAAAACAAGAAAGATAGCACTCATTCGGGCTCTGGAGCTTCCACCTAATCATCTCTGACCCGTCACTGCCAACAGTATGTCGCCATAACACACAGCATGTCAGGCTAATTAAAGTAGCAGATGTAGTCAGTCATCCAAAAGAAATCCCCTCGCTGAGGGTGTCTTCGTCGTCGTCGTTGTTGTGTTCCTGCCAGATGATCCGCGAGGCGCTCCAGAAGGACATCGCCGTCATGCAGAAGAGCTCGCCGGTTGACCTGGTGACCGAGACGGACCAGAAAGTGGAGCAGCTCATTATATCCTCCATCAAGGAAAAATACCCCACTCACAGGTACTTTACAAGGCAGTGTGGACGTTAGAGGTGCTATATGAACTGCTTGAGAGGACTGTGGGGTGTGAAGGGAAGAATATTTTATCAGCGTATTTGGTCCTTATTTTCTAACTTTTGATGTTTCATTTTTAATTGATAGTTATCCATAATTTGCATATATTATCAAGCATGTTCACACATATTTAAGAATTTAGATATACTGACGTCACAAGCCACAGAAAATGAGGAAACACTTCATAATACAAAGCATCTAAACGTTATGATAATGTGAATTTACTCAGTGAACTGTAGGGTTGGAAAATTTCCAGTACATTTCCAGCAACGTTCCATGGGAAGTTAAGCGTGGGAATTTTGGAAATATTCCAAATCGGAGACTTTCCATGGGAATCATGGCAATTGATGGGAATTAACTGGAAATTGGGGGTAATTTAGTAATTGGGGGGTAAGCTAGCATCATGATGAGATAAGCCTCCTAAATGGTCAATGAAATGATGATAGTTTATTTATTCCCGTTTATTTCCATAATTCCCGTGCACAGTCCAACTTTGAAACCCTAGTTAACTGTACACATGAAGATTTTAGTGCTGTTGTGAAGCCGACTTTAACTACCCAAAATAATTTGTTGATTTATTATTATATTTGTTGGACTAAGTAAATACTCTCAGTCTTAAAATGCTGTAATCAGCCTGTCAAATATCCAGTACAGTAAGTGAGTACAGCTGAAGAACGTGAACCTTCTCCAGGATGCTCAAATCAAAGGAAACATAAAGAGGACACGACCTCAGTCTACCTAATATCACATATAACATTCTCTAATAGAAAAGTGAAAGTAAACGCAGCAGGTAGAGAGAATCATTTTACAGTTGAGCTAACCTAAACATCACTGTTTGCTTATTTTCTGTCTGATGTTACAGCTTCATAGGAGAAGAGTCGGTAGCAGCAGGAGCTCCCAGTGTTCTGACAGACAATCCCACCTGGATCATCGACCCTATCGACGGCACCACCAACTTCGTTCACAGGTACTGCCCGCACTGGAGATCTACATCAACCATCCAGAGAGCTGATATGGCACTGGATTTGTTTTTTTATCTTTTGTTGCCCCTTAACTATTTTTATCTTTTAATTAGGTTCTCTCTTGGATTGTCCTCTTTGTCAGGGATAATTAGACGACGCAGATGAAAATGAACTGATAATAGAAATTGATTCCTCTGAGCTCAAACCTAAAGGGATTTCATTAAACGAATGTTTTATATTGTACATTCACGCAGGTTCCCGTTTGTGTCCGTATCGATCGGCTTCACCGTGAAGAAAGAGGTGAGTTTTATTGTTTGTGAAGACATTGCAACGTTGTAATTATGAGAAACATCAACATGGTAATTGCCCCAATAACCCAGTGAATTTCTGTGGAGTAGTACAGCAGTTTCTTTTTCTGTGTTCTATTTTTAACCCTCCTCCCACACCACATTAATCACTGTTGTTTTCTGTGCTGCTTCTTGGCCTCAGATCGAGTTCGGGATCGTCTACAGCTGCATCGAGGACAAAATGTACACAGCGCGGAAAGGCAAAGGAGCATTCTGCAACGGAGTCCCCATCAAAGTGTCCGGACAAGAAGGTTAATATTGATAATCACAGGCCAGGCTTCAGTGTTGCAGTTCTTTAATAAATCCACCAGGTGGAGGCAAAATCACAGCAATATTCTCCACCTGTAACAACCAGCTGCACAGAGAGAGAAGCTGTGCGTCATGTCATTGTTTTCATTTTGTGTTTTTCTGTCAAGATATCAGCCAGTCCATGGTGCTGACAGAAATGAACTTCAAGAAAGATCCTGAACAGTTCAAAACAATGATGGCCAACATGAGGACCATCCTCACCATCCCTGTACACGGGTAAACATACACTGATGCACGAGCTGTAATCCTTAACATGTCATGTCCTGGTTGATCTGGTGACACTCAAACACTTCTTGAGCAGCTACATGTCAGAAAAACAACGTGTACGTGTCCACACAACATCAAGTCACTGTGAGCTGAGGTATTGAGTTGAGCTGAGGCTGTGCAGCCTGTCAAACCTTTCCTACTTCTACTGCCAGCGCTAACCTCGTTGACCAATACTGTGCAATTCCTGTGGCCGCTTCACAATAAAAGCCATCCTGGGTTTTGCCAGTTGAAGACCTTTAATGTGAACGCTGGTTTTTATGCAGGCATTGCTCGTGTGAATCCAGTGTGTGAATGGGGGACCCTGCCACTAACAATTACTACATAGAGGAGTGTCCTGGTGGGCGAATGTTTATGGTGCACACCATTTCTGGCTTTTGTGTCCCCCCCCCCCAAAACATTTCCTTTCTCAGTAGTATAACAAATGGTGTCTGCTTTCATGAACATTTGAAGGTCTACGACTTAAAACATTCACAAACAAATGAAACTTTTAAATCTGGAGGTCAAGAGTGTGTCACATGGCGAGCAAAACATCCCGTTTCCATCCACAGCATCCGCTCCCCGGGCAGCGCGGCTGTCAACATGTGTCTGGTGGCGTGCGGATCAGCCGACGCTTACTACCACATGGGCATCCACTGCTGGGACATGGCTGGAGGGGCGGCGATTGTCACCGAAGCTGGAGGAGTTATCATGGATATTTCAGGTGAGTCACTCAAAAACGCACGAGTGTCTCCAAACATTAACTTTTCAAAAGCTGCTGAGTTACTGGATGGAACAAAGGAAGCGATGACTCGTGGAGAAGCTGCATGATTGCCGGAGAAGATTGCTTTACGGCGAGAATGGGCCGCTGTTCTTTGAGCGCAAACACAACAGAAGTCATTAATGCGACTGAATTATTTATTGTTACTAATTCTCATTGAGCTCTTCCTGCTCACAAACGCCTGTGAAACACTGTCGAAGGTGGCGAACTGGGCAGCTGGCGGTTTTGAACGTGAAAGAGGAAGCAGAAGGGTTTGAGAAATCTTAAATTTGGGCAACATCGACATAACAGGTGGCCTGAGGTTTTAAGATGATAAGGACACTGTTTGTCAAGTCATACCAGCACTGTTGACAATGCCAGCACTGTCAAAAGAGTAACTGCATCCTCTTTCTTCATTTTCTGTAGCGCACTAGAACAAATCTGTAGCCTGGATAGGGACGACTTTCTGCGCACTCCCATATGGAGGGGTCGTGTGAGGTAAAAGAGCCGAGTCCAGCCGCGATAACCGAAGGTTATAACTCACTGATCAGCTCTCTGATTCCACGGAGGGCACATTTGTCCCCTTCGCCTTCACCATCTGCTTTTATACTGAAGCACATAAAGTGTGTTTTCCCCTCAGGACTAGCTCGGCACTTCTTGTACACACAACGCGTCGATTTAAATAAATAAAATCATATTATTCAAAGAGTGTAGGAACTCCCTGACTTCGAACTAAATAATAGATTTTCCATTACCTGATCAGTCAGTGACAACGTCAGCGCATACCAACAACAGAGAGGGGAAGCGACTTTCCAAATGCCACATTATAGACGCTTCATCATTTCTGCTGGGGTTTAACTTAACCGAACTTATGGATTCTTTCGCATGTAAGCCTGCTTGCAACGGCATTTGAAGCAAACAATATGCACAAACCCAAAAGAAGTTTACTCTGTCAGGAAACGAGAACTTCATAAAAATAAATAATTCAATGAGGAATTCAATTTTGGATCTTCAAGCACTGATAAATGGTCACATCAGCAGCTATATCTTTGAGGCCGTCAGCTGGTTCATTCAGGTTAATACAGCACACGTTTAAAATGTTAATTTTTACCACTTGCAACACAGAAAAAGAAAGTAATGTTCAACTTTATTACTTACTTTCTTTCTCATCCAGGTGGACCGTTCGATCTGATGTCTCGGAGGCTGATCGTCGCCAGCAGCAGAGTCATAGCGGAACGCATCGCTAAAGAGATAACGGAGTTTCACGTCGGCAGGGACGACGCAGACGACTAGTCAACTTCCATCATCTTTCCATCGTCTCTCCAGCCAACGGAACAGTTACTTAAACGTGTAACGTGTTTTGTATTTAAAGTCTTTTGCCTTAAGAACCAAAAACGATGAACTTACCTCTGAAGAACAGCCGAGCGGGTTCGTTAAATATTCAGCACTTGATCTTTTGGTCTTCTTTCTGCTTCATTGTTCTACTTCTGCACTTCGACATTCACGGGTTCACACTTTCTATTCTCCATCTGTCCGTCCATCCAGCTGTCCTCTTCTGCTTACGTGGAGTCAGGTCACGGTGTCAGCAGGTTTTCTACGTTTATTCTGTTGTAACTTATTTGAATGGTAATGATGTGATTAATGATGATAGAAGTCCAAAGTGTGTCCTAATAGAAGGATAGTTTTATTAGTATTATCAGACACTTTTCTTTTTATTGTTTGTATTTATTTATGTAGACAATCCAGTCCAAACTAAATCATGGTGTTTTACTGGTGAAATACCTCCACAGAGCACTGCAGTACAATCATTTTAGTGTAAAGCCATTGTACTCAACTTCAAGATGTTTGTTTATACGGTAAATAAATGCCATCACTAGCTTGCACTGCAGCTAACACAAGAATATGTACGGCAAACACTGTATACATACAACTACTGTACCGTGTAACCGCTTCTTTATGAAGTCCAGACTTAGATAAGCTGAGGGTGGGTGCAGTATGTTCACAGTGTTTTAATATAATGATTATCAAAAGTGGGTTTTTCTTGTCAGGATGTAATGAATGCAGCAAATAAAAATAAAAAAGCACTATGAATATCTCCTGCTTGTGCCCTGCCGCTTCCTGACAATCTACAGATGGATAAATTCATGTCATTAAAGCCCTGCAGAGACAGGTGTCAGCCTGCATCCACATGTTGGCTACCCTCGTAAACTGAAGGCAGTAATTGGCGACAGTAGTAAAGCCTGAGTAAGAACATTTGTGTGAGAAACGGCTGACGTTGCAGAACTTGGGATTCGATTTGATTAAATGTGAGGCTTCATTGTCGTGACTTGTTCCCGGTGAAATGCGTTAATAAACCGTCCGCAACACCAAAAACAAGAAAGTTAAGAGAACAATGTGCAATAAAATCTGCCAAGACTGCTCCCATGTTACACCGCAGTAACGCTCCTGCAAAATTATTTATAGCCCCTTTGCTGAGAAAACAGCCTGTATGTTCTCAGATCTGATTTTATCTGGAACTACATCGGAGAAATGAAAGTCCCTCTGTCTTCAATCACAGGCACGGCTCCTAAACATCTCTGTGACATCCGTGCAGTGACCTGAATCAGCCGCGTGTTCGGAACATAAATAAATGTCCATATTTGCTCTGACCTAGAAACGTGATAAACCGTCTTTTCTCTTTATAAAACCTATAAAGTAAAAAAAATATCTAGAAAGAAAAAGCTTCTCTTGTGGCAAACAGGAAATCAAATAAACAGAAAACAGGCCCCTGAAACTCCATAAAACACTTGGGGTAAAAAAAACAGTGACTGCTACCGTGATTTAGTAGAGAGATAAAAGCTTTCACAGCCATTACACCATGTAAAATTCTCTGCTGCATTTCCCATGCCCTTTCCTTCGGGTGCTGCAGATACTGCACATGCAGAGTCTTGGATTGCCCCCCGGGCTGATGTGCTCTACGAAATAGCCCCGAGTTTTGCTCTCCACGGACCGTTGTCTCTGTTTTTTTCAGCTTGTGTTTGCTGATGACTAACAAATGGTTTTAAAACACTTTACTTGAGCAAACCCAGGTTTTAAACTGCTGTGCCCCCCTCGCTACAGAAATCAATGGTCCATGTTAGTCTGTAGCGGGGGCGTTCAGACGTAATCACCAGTGTTGGGAATGACTTCCAGAGTCAAGACAGCTGAAGTCCTTCGCTGTCAACTCCACCTTTACGCCAAGAGCTACTTAACAAGTTCCAACTTTTGTAACGTTTTTGTACTTGTTTCCACCAACAAAGTCCTTACAAATGTCCTCACTGCATGTCCTGCATGTTGCTGTTAAAGGAAGTACCAACTATTGTTCTTAGAAAAACTGGCAAGGCTGTGTTTTCCTGCTTCATCCCAAAAATGTGCCCCCAGAGACTAGAGAGCCAGGCTGTGTAGACCTTTTCTTTGTTTCTGATGCTTTTCAGTTTCATTTCTAAACCACAATATGTCTTGTGCATTGTGAAGTCCACTACATTAGTCCAAACTGAAATATCTAAGGTGGTTTGTCATGAAATTTGCATTTACAGTCTTCACTGAGTGGTGATCCTCTGACTTTTTCTGAAGCGCCACCTTGAGGTTGACAGCGAATGAGAGTGAGAGAGCGTCGGCGCCCCCCAAGGCTACGTTTTGAGACCCTTTCTATACACATTCAACACCACTGACTGTCTCATTACAAATTACTTAAAATATTCTCATGCTATACTTGCTTTTCTCGCTTCCAGTGACTCACAACCTACCAACAATTCATCGCCCACTTCACCCACTCGTGCACAGTCACCTCCTCCTTAACGCCACCCAGACGAGGGAGCTCATCTTTGACATCCACAATAAACTCACCACCCCTCATTGCCCCTCCAAGTACCTCGGCAGCATCCTGGGCAATAAACAAAGCTTTGATCACCACATTACAGACATCAATAAATGCTGCCAACAAAGACTCTCTGCCATCCTCAAACTGAGTTCTCTCTCAGTCAAACCCCACCTCCCACTTCTATACCGAAATATCCAATCTATCCATCCAATCTGTACTTTGCCACCTACTATTTCACCTTACATAGAAATGAACTTGTGAAAATCACCAACACATCTTCCAAAATAATTGGTCCCCACATTTCCAACCTGCCAACCCTCATTGACACCACCCTCACCACTCGACCGTAGCACACGACCCCTGCCACCCCATCAACCCATGCTTTACCCTCCTCCACTCTGGCCGCAGATAAAACCAATCCAAAAAAAAGAGCTTTTGTGTCCTCAGCTATAACTTCTTTAATAGATCGAGCACTAATAGACTTATGTTGTTGCAGTGGTCTTGTTCGTCTGTACTTTGTTTTGAATGTTATTTTTGAGAACAAATTTCTTTTTACAATATGGACTGAAATTGTAGAGTTTCAATCATACCCGACCTCTCTACTGTAAATATGAAAGTTACATTATACAATCTGAAAACAGTGTCCCGCTCTCGCTACTAGTAATTGCATCCTTCAGAACACTACTTGTCCATCCTAGATTGAAGCCAGGCATACATACAGACAAATTACTTTTAGTATCTTTAGGAAGTACAGCAAAGCAGACTAAACCCATAATGTGATACAGATACTTAAAATATTAAATTCTTCTTGGCTCTTTAGAGATCGTCTTATCTTTAGCACCATGACACTATGTATGACAATGTCAGTCCGTTAGCCGCTCCACCACATTCTTTCAGACTGAAATGTCTCAACGACTATTGAATGAATTGCCAGGAAATCTGCCAGCATTCATGGTTGACGGAGGATGAAGTCTACAGGTTTTGGCAATCCTATGAGGTATCCCCACATTGGTTTTCAGTGAATTGGCTCAACAACTACTGAATAGATTCACGGGTTCATCCAAACCTGGATGATGCTAAACTAAAGGGCTTTTCACACACTACATACTCTTAGCCAAGGTCTAAGGATAGAAGTTGATCCAGGGATAACTGAGGCCCTTTTCACACACACATTGTTAATCAAGAGTTAACCTTAACAATTCACAGTGCTAGCTCTGGGTTAAATTTCTGTTGGAACAGAGTAATGTTTACATTCACACTGGTACTTTTTAGCCATGTTAAGTTTGTTTTTTCAGCAGATAAGCCCACACAGGATGACCATATTTTCAAACCCCCAAACTGGGAGCCTTAAATCCACCTTAAATGTTGCGCTTAAGCACACACACACACACACACATCAGGATGCTTTGGTGCTTAGCACACACACTGAGTGCACATTTAAACACCATGGATGCTATGAATGCAGAATTTATGTTGCCAGGTACTCTGAAGGAGTAAGCCTCCTTGAGCTTATATCCTCAGATGCTTTCCTATGACTCATAGAGAAACCAGGACATACACGGACAAACTCGGGTGTCTTGTCACCGTAGCTCAGCCTGGGGCTGAGAAGGTTTTAAAAATGCTTTTCGCCCTGGGGTAAATGCGGTGTGAAAAGCCTCATCAGCATGCTAACATATTCATTGTGAGCACGTTAGCATGCTGTAATTATCTTTGAGCTCAAAACTACAGCCTCGCAGAGCTACTAGAATGAAAACCCAAAAAGGGGCGAGGTTATAAAGGAGTGCTGCAGACAGGTGAAAAAGCTCCTGCTCATCTTTCATGATGCGCCGTTGACCTTCAGCAACTTCAGGATCATGGCAGGCCTCGGTTACAGCTGTGATTCCAGGGAACCAAACATCCAAAACATCCGTCATCCTGGATAAATTATTCATAACGGACCTGCCAGGGCGATGGCAGGACTGATGTATTTGTTTTGCTTGTCCTATCACTTCCCTCAGCCTGTCTCCCAACATTTTAGAGAGCGTCTTATATTTAGTGCACAACAGGGACCAGAGGGTGACAACTGCTTTCCTGCTGCTCTTGGTCAAACAAAACTTTCAACAAGCCCTCCCTTCATGATACCCCATAGTGAAGTGTTAGGTTTAACAGAGGTTTGTTTATTCTGTCTGTGCAGCTTGTGAATCTGGGAGCTTGTATATTAGCATGACAATGTATTCTGCTGAAACAGGTTTAAGGGTATTTCAACACACATCAACTTGAGTTACGCAAGGTGGGGTAGTAATGAACATCATGTCTAGACGAGCCTCTGCAAAACACTAAGAAAACACTAAGATGGTTACTTGGCACAGAGAAGGGTATCAAATAGATCCTAACGCATACTTTGGTTTGTGTTCGGAAAAGAAACCACGGTCAATCGCTGTGGCCAGCCTAATTCAAAGACTTAAATGAGCCACGCATCACCGTTATCATCACATCTCAGGTTGTGAGCAAGTAAGAGGCATTATGTAATTTTCTTGAGACACACGGTTACCACTTATTGAATAATCCATCTAGTAGCATGGTATGACTTCCGCAAAACAACTGGTATTTTCAGAGAAGTAGCCTAAAGATTTCGAGAATAGTGTTTTATACTCCCTCAGGACTCAAGTGCAGCATGATAAAGAATTCAAATGAGATCACCTTGGGGCCAAAATATTCAACTAAAAGTGTTAGTCTCGTAAATTTTGTCACTTTAGTCGCAGAGTTAGGTAACACAACCAACCCTCATTTCGTAACACTGTTACCAGTATTGTAATACTTTCATCAGCAGGCGTAGGCTCAGTCACTGTCATGTTACCTAATTTGGTGACTTAACAGTTCTCATAATATTGTTGTTTGATATTTGTACCTAGCAGTATCTCCAGATTGTGGCCATTTTCTCACAGAGGAAGAGGATTTATTAAATGTAAGGTACATCACGTTACAATGAGATGAGATCACTGCATGCTTTCACATGCCTGGACAACAAGAAGTGCTGCAGGAGTGAACAGTTATGATAGTCACACATTTCGACATATAAAACGTAGACGCATGCATATCTGTTTGTGGGGATATTGTCGAGACTTTATCCAACATTCAGCAGCCTGTATGTGCACATAATCTACGCTGACTCACCAGGGGGGCCTCTCAAAGTATTTTCCGGTAGTGGAATACAATAAAAGGACATAAAAGGAAAGCTCAATAGCTGTGAAACTGTCAGGAAGTATAAAACTGACAGGAGCTTTGTTTGTCATGGCAAATCCCACGTTAAAACTAAGCCAGGAGCTGCTGGAATGTACACTCATTTCACCTCAGCAAATCTGATTTATAAATAATTTCAAATAAGAGTATGAAGCCTGTGGTGCATTGCATTTGTTTATTAGTCATGCCATCTAATTCATGCACGACTGATATGATGATATAGATTAATACAGGGTGTGTCCTACTCTGACACCTCCACATTGTTCAGTGAGGGTGGTGGAGGAATATTACAGAGACACCCAAAAAAAAAAAATTCCACTTACTTAAACAGGCAGAGATACTCACTCGCTGTACACCGTATGGGGCGGTGCTAGTACTTTTCCCACTCTGTCATACCGGCTTGTTCAGTTGGAGGCATCTTGAAGTTTTTCAGCACTTGCATTCAGGAGCTCTACCTTTGACAGCCCCGTCTGACTTCACAAGGTAAGGTTACCCTTCATTTTAAGAATGGACAAGACAGACAGTGTGTTTGTCATCAAAGCAGATGGATAAGTAATAACTCTTTTGGCATTATTGTGTAACCTAAAACTTTTAATGAGGATGCAGTCACATCTCTGATATATAAAAAATGGAAGTTCATTTACTCGACCACTGTAACTAAGTACAATTTTTAGGTTCTGTTCTTGAGCGTTTCTTGGTGATATTGTACTTTTTACTGCGCTACATTTAATAACTTGAGTTACTAGTTATTTTGCAGATACAGATTAATAATGCAAAATGTAAATCAACTAATGAATTAGTTAAAATTTGCCCGATTAACCAGCTATATCATGAATATATCAATGGTTATAATTCAGTAATATACATTGTAAAGTATATTTTGATGCTAATATATGTGTACTTTTACTCATGCAAGATTTTGAATGACATGACAAATGTCAAAACAATGTCTTATTTTCTTAATTGCACAAAATTAAATGCAGGAAATAGCAGATACATGTTTTATTTTGTGTTTATTCGTCTGAGAATCAAAACCTATGCCTTTGCCAACGACTGTTTCTTAATCATAGTTATGCAAGTTTGAAACCTGTGGCCTGTGGTAGACATTTAAGACAATGCAGTGCAAGACAGCTGTAACCTGCGGAAATGTTGCACAACTCATCCCCTTGTAAGAGAAGTGTGCCAAGCATGCAAGTTTGGACGCATTGTTTAGAGGGCGTTCACACCTTTCCTGACAGACGTGCTAATAATCTTTTATGAATCGCTTCCAGTCGTTCAAAGTTGCACTTTTATGCATTTATGAATCACTGTCGCACTTTTATTGAAGTTTTATTTGTTTTATATGTTCTCCTCAGTAAATCCCGCATACAAACAAAATGGCAGACCCCTGGCAGAGGGCATATGACTTTGCTGTTGAAGTGGCAAGGAAAGCTGGAGAGGTGTGTATTCAGTAATAACCTCCAGACGATACTTGAAAACAAACTTGAAGAATTTCTGAAGATTTTATGATGATCTAAATATGACCTAATTTTACTCACGTGTACCAAAATGATTCCATCTGTTTAGGAAGTCAGAAAGGCCGGGGAGAGCGAAATAAAGGTCATGACAAAGAGCTCCACCGTAGACCTCGTCACTAAGACCGATGAGAGGGTGGAGAAGATCATCATCGGGTCTCTTAAAGAAGAATTCGGACCAGACGTGCACTGGTGAGACATGTACACATTATGTTGCACATATGAATCTAAAAGCTTTCACATGACACGAAATTGCACAGTTTGATATTTGTTCTCCCGCACTGCAGTTTCATTGGAGAGGAGTCCGTCGCAAAGGGCGAGGCGTGTATCTTAACCGACAAACCTACATGGATCATAGACCCTGTGGACGGCACCACGAACTTCGTGCACGGGTAAGATGTCAGCGTTGCTAACAGCAACACATGGTGATGTGGTTTTTAAGTCTTACTTTATGAGATGTAGTTTTTTAAGGAGGTCATGCACACTTATAGTACCTTAAAGTACCTTTTTCAAGCTATGTAATAAAATCCGATGCTACTCTACTCTATTACAGATTCCCGTTTGTGGCTGTGTCTATTGCCTTTGCTGTCAATAAGGAGGTATGTCGAATCAAACATACCTTTTACAGTCGATAAAAGCAGTTTCTCCACACTTAGTGCATGGAAGCTATAAGAATGACGTCTGTTTTCAGTTGGAGTTCGGTGTGGTGTACAGCTGCTTGGAGGACAAGATGTATAAAGCGAGAAAGGGGAAGGGAGCTTTCTGCAATGATGAAAAAATTGAGGTGTCCGATGTTACAGGTAATATTTTTGTGCCGTGCCAGTTAAAAGTTTGGACATGCTATTTCGAATATTAGACAATTTCCTATTTCCAATCCCGTTTCCTGAAAGCAAGAAAATAACAGAGTCTCTGCAGTGACCACAAACTTGTGCCATCCCCCGCCTTGCTTTTGAAATTGATATTGAATATGTGGAAACATCCATAGAGAGTCATCACTTTCACATCAGGGTGGCATATTTTTTCTAAGAAGGTTTTAATAAAGCATTCAAGCTGATCGAAAAAGGCCACACACATTCAATTTGGACCAGACTTTTTTGACCAGTGCTGTAGGTGTCAGTGTGTGCACTGGTAGTGACCTCTTTGGCATCTTGTCATTGCAGCTATCAATAAGTCTATTATCATCTCTGAGCATGGAACCGACAGGAGCCCGGAAAAAGTAAACAAGATCTTCTCCACCATGCAGAAGATCCTCTGCATCCCAGTGCACGGGTAGGTGGACATGACAAAAGTATTTGAAACTTGTTACACCTTACAAGTGTATCATCTCTTGGCTCTAAAAGATATTGTTGCACTTAATGCAATAACATGGAGAAACAGTAAAGCAAGAGTATAGATATCAAGTGACAGCTAACCTTAGTTAAAGCTGGAACTCAATACTTATTTAGTTATGAATAAATGGTATATAAAATAATATTTTTTCCATTGCTGTTATCTGTTATTTTAAAAAAAATACACATTTTAATATGCTGAGGTTACTTTTTGGTAAACTAAACTCACAGAATTCATGAAATTTGGTGTGTTTGATACCTTAAAGTTACATTTTTTAAACAAATGGCACACTTTGTTTGTAGATATTGCATTTTTAAGGCATTATTTACCCTCCTGTTCACTTCCTTTGCGGGGGCACTGTGGCCCACTTGTATTCATCTCCAATCGATCTGTCCTGACAGGCTTCGTGGGTCCGGCACAGCTGCCACTAATATGTGTCTGGTGGCGACGGGGGCGGTGGAGGCCTTCTTCGAGATCGGGATCCACTGCTGGGACATTGCTGCTGGAGCAGTTATAGTCAAAGAAGCCGGAGGAGTGCTACTGGATGTTGACGGTGCGTATGATCACAGAGAATCAAGTGATTCTGGTTCTTACAAACTAAAGTCAATGGATGAGAAGGTTGTACGTGCACTGTGGTTAAGAGCAGGATTTGTGTTTTGGCGGAACCCCTTAATGAAGGCTTTGTCTGACACTTTAGGGGGACCGTTCGATTTGATGTCTCGAAGGATGGTTTCAGCAAACAACGAGGTTATTGCTAAGCGGATCATCAAGGAAATTGAAATATTCCCAGCGGTGAGGGACGACGCTCCCATCCAGAAGCAATGAGAATGCAATTCGAAATGAGTGCCAGAAGAGAAAGTCTATCGCTGTATATCATAAATAAAGTTACCGTTGCTGTAATCAACCACTGTCTTCATTTGCATAATTGCACATAAATTAAATCCAGCCAGCGGCTAAAGTGACCTCCAGGTTACCTTTCTGTGATTTGTCTGTCAAAAATATTGACTGAAGTGAGATACAGCAGTCATTTGCACACACGTCTTTGATGTGTAGGTGTGCATGTATGCATTTTATCCTACATGAAACGTGAATTATTCAGTTTGCATCCACAGAGATATTTGTTTTGTAACGCTGCCACAGCAGACTGCAGGAGAAACTGTCCTCGCCTGAGACTGATGCTTATTTTGACCAGATTCCCTATCGCTGAATTTATTTCTCCTCCCGTCTCGTCTGACTCAAGTGTGTAATTATCTGATGGAAGTGAGTGAAATTCTGCAGAGGTGATTACCCTCATTAGAGGCAACAGTCCTTAGCACTGGGTTAAGTCAATGTTAACATGCCTCTGCAGACACAGGCCCTGTCAAGTGTCATATAATTTACTTACAGTTAACGTGACCATATTGCCTGAGAGCCTTTATTTCTGCATTATTGCCGTTTACACAATTCATTACACCCATTTCACCCATCACCACTAGAGGCCAGTAATGCATCAGCAATTAGACGGCAACCTCAACATGCTCTCACTTTATTATTTAGTCTGTCTGGTGGACTCTACTTTAGTGGAGACTGACAACATGCTCTTAAGTCGCCTCATGGCTTCATCATCACCTTTTCTTAGCCCCACAAAAGAGAAAAGAAAATGACCCCTCCCGAGAGATGAGGCCATTTTTCACTTCTGTTCTGCTCTCTCAGACTTTGTTATTATCTGTAAATTAACAACTGGCTTTTCAGATTGTCACAAGCACAGGCTACAAAAGGTGGAGGAGCAAGCTAATAAACAGCAACGGGGGAAAAAAATGCAGCAGCAGCAGCAACACAAACAGCAAGAACAACAATGGCAACAACAGCAGCAGCAGCAACAATAACAGCAGGAGGTTGGGTGGAGGTGGGAGGCGGTGAGGAGTACGAACATGTTTGATCCGGTGCCTTTGAAACATAAATAACCGCAATTTATTTGTATAATTATGCCACTATACATCTGCCGCTGCTTTAGTGTATGATGGCGGGGTGTGATGTTCTGACAGAGACGTTGTTTGTCTTGTCTTTCAAATGGCAACATCTAATTCCACAGCACTTTGAGCATCAGATGTGCAATATGAAGCTCCGTTTTCTATCATGAAGGTGGTTGGTGTTGGTGGTGATGGTGGTGGTATTATGTGTTGCAGTAGAGCGGGCCAGATAATAGTTGCAAACACAGTACATCTTAACATTTGCTTGAACTTGCCCGAAGTACCAGATGGCTGAAATTTGCCTCGCAGGACAATACAGTAAATGCCACAGAGGTCAGACATCCGCACGCGAGTCCATAAAAGTCAATTTTGCATATGTACTTCGTATGTAAGACCGTGCTATTTTTGAAACATGCAGATCAAGTATCTAATTAGCTCTCAGTCAAAAGGTCATGAGATGATTTTATTGTGACTTGAGAATCATTCAGTGGCTTCTCGGAGTGAAACAGATGTTTTTATATCCCAATAGATCACATTTTTATCCAAAATATTTAAATATCATGTTGTTAGCAGTGTTTAAAGAAATAATAACTGGTTCATTACACATGATAAAACACCATAATGTAGTTGTTTGCATGTTTGTTAATTCATTTTTCTCCCCTGTAAAGCATCTATAACTGTGAGGAAGCACCAACTCTCTCATTGTTTGCTATTTTGGTTAGGAAAGATTCTCTCAGACAGTTTTTATTTTATTTCATTTTTAGTTACAATATCAGATGAGGGAATTGTAGTCAAAATTTGGGTTAGGTTTATTTCTTAAACGTGATGTAATGTAGTCTAAATCATAACTTGTTTGAGTCTTCTGTGTAGGTCATGTCGCACTGGTGTTTAAAGAGTATATAGACTTGGTTTTGGGGTGTGAAGAGCAAGTGCAAGTTATTCCCTCCATTCTTCTTTGTTGCACGGCCTCTTGTTGGAGACTGAAAATAAAAAGTCAACCTGATTTTCCAGCTTCCATGCTACCCTCCATCTCACCTTGCAACAATAACGAATCTATAAAAAAAACACAACAAATGATTGACGGTAAAACAAAACAGAAAAGAAAACACATCCGCTGACAGAGGCCGTGTTAGCGGCTGCGAGTTTTGTAATAAATCAAGTTAGTGGTCCTTGATAATCGTTTAATATGCATACACATGAATACACATAAATCATATAACATTAAATGTGAGTACTTACACTGTAAAAAATGTGGCTGTGATGAATCCACAGTAATGTTTACAGTAGTTTACCGTATATCCAGTCAAAAACTACAGCAGTTATACAGTTACTGTGGAAATCCCAAGGTCGCTACTGTAGTATATCACAGTAACCCATCATGTACTGTACAACAAAACATTCATAACGAGTCATGAATATAAAAGATAAGATGATGAGAATTGTGCAGCAGTTGTAAGACTAAGTATAGAATGCAAATGTGAAAAAATATAATAATAGGATTAGATGCAGGTGATGCAGGCTATTGTGATACAATGGTAAACAGAACGTAGAGGTTACCTTCCAGAGGGTAAATATGTAAACACGATAATCAACCTCTAAAACATTCAAACTGTCTTTTATTATAGTATTTACATCTGTGTGAGATTAATTACTTTGTGTGCAGAACGACTAATTGAGAACAGCATTAGCGTAGAAATAAAACAGCAGGTGTAGGGCAACTAAAGAGAAGTGAAAGAGAGCACCTGACCCTGGGGAACTACCCAACATGAATCCAACAGACTCTCTAGGACCAGAAAGCTTCCCTCATGTCATATATATATATATATATATTAGCCCATGCAGAGAGTTTTCCATGACCCTTTTCAGCGCGGACCCAGCTGAGAGGAGCTGTGATTAACAACAAATTGGTTCTTAACGGTCACATTCAAAACCCATTGTCTCCCATTGTCAAGTTCGCTTCATTATAACAAGAATCTTCTCGCTTATAGGAACTTTTCTCTCCGGCACATATCATTAGTGGTCTACTGAGCCTGACTAACTCACAAAAAAAAAAAAAAATTCAATCGTTTTTGTCTGGCTGAAATACTGTAACAGGTTACAATCTCTACCCAGATTAAGCCAAGTAAGTAATTTCTTGGTGTTTTGATTGCCTGACTGAAGATGCAGTCTGTGTGGCTCATGTTATAAGGTGATTCTCAGGTTCTTTCAGGTTCTGTCGGATTCAATCAAAATCTTGCCCAGGCCTGTAGCACTTTAAGATGGACCAAAGTAAGAACAGAGGTGTACGGAGGTGATAGAATAGACTTTATATTAAGGTGAAGCTGGTTCTGAAGTGTTGAGGTTGTAGCATCTGCCTCAATACTTCTATGACTGTTCAGCCTATGAAAAATCGGAATATAGGTTAGTTTAGTAAATTCAGGTCCAAAGTGATGTCTTCCAATCCATTATCCTGGCTGAATTATGTTCAGAGCAACCTCCATGGCTGCGAAGTGAAGCCAGAAGTGCCAACAATTGCAGTTCCTCGAACGTCCACTTGAGGCTGGCTACAAAACGACTCAATCTCCATAAGTCCCCATGTTCAAGTCCAACTTCACAGCAGAAATAAACATGTTTACAGCCTATAGTTAATTTCCCCGTTCATGACAACTGCACTGAGGGTGAATTTATATAGAACTCACCTGTTCAGATTATATTAAGACTTAGAGTTATGTATAATTAACAGCATGGCCACTTTGATTGACAGGTGGATGCTGTTACAGACGGCCTGTTTGAGCACCCAGGGTTCATTCAGCCCGCTTCAGGTCATCTTTGCCCAGTTTTAGATCTGCTGGGAGGCAGCGGAGGCAAGACTTCCAAGACGGTGGCAACCAAAGCCACTATAGTCTTTAGAAACCAGTGGGTGACTATATCATATGACTATCAGATACATTAAGCCAGGTACATTAAGTAACAACATTTCCTCTAATTTCCTTCTATTGATAGAAAACAGAATCCTGTCGGCACAGCATTCATTACCTACCTTCATTTCATTTCATTCCATATGTATTTGCTGTTGTAAATGAGTTGGATATAATCAACTCTTCATATGTCTTGTTTCGTTCAAAGACCCGAAGATATTCGAATTAAGCTCAGTGAAAGCAGACGTTGGAGAAGCTGGAATGATCAAACATATGGCACTGCTGCTTGAAACGTACATTAAATCTTCCACGTTGATTACTGCTGAATAGTTTTCCTGATTTTACTTTTTAGCATTTGAACTCTACTCTTCATGAACCAACGTTGCATTTGCCACTGCATGCATCATCGTGACAAGTGAAGAGAGACCCGGTTGACAGACCCTCCATCATTTTTTGTTAAAGTGGTAGCATGCCATTTACAAAGGCAACTGTGTGCAGACGGGTTTATGGAGGGGGGAAATTGCAAAACAGAGAAAGGTAGTGACTGAAGCAAGACCAAGGAGTTACTGTTCAAAGTTAGAGAGCTGAAACCTGGAAATGACAACATGGCTGTTATTCACGGTGCAAGAACAGAGTGTTACAATCAAAGTGCAGCACTGATTGTGCGCTCCGTATATAAAGAGCGAGATTATTTAAATATGTCTTCTTTCTTATTCACGGACAAGAGGAAGCAATCATCCAATCTGTAGAAATGACAGCAGTTAGATTATAATGTATGTATTCAGCAATCAATAGTGCAGTGTATATTATACTCTGCAATCAATAGTGCGGGGAGTTTAAGAGAGCAAAGCAATGGTCTGAGGCAGCACTGCTGCCTGATTTCCTAATTTCACACAGTTAATGTCTAGAAGTGTGTCAGTAAGTGTAATGAAATTGAACACAGAGAAAGAGAGAGGAAAAAAAGAGACCGTCACAAGCAGAAAAGCCCCCTGATATCCACTAAGAGTCCATCTTTTCTGGTTCAATAGAGCCAGAAACAAAGCAGGCTGCAGAAGATTGAGTCTGCAGATCCTGTGGGTCCAGCATATAAAACCCACAGTAAACAATAATAACCATAATCAAAATGGAAAAGGCAGGAACCCTTTAATTTGTACTTGTTACCATTAGCTGTCATCATTAGGTAATAGAAGCCTGTGGCTGCTTTAAATACGCAGCCACAATAATAAAAACGTCCAGAAATATATATATACAGCGCGGGCTCCCTTTTTTTTGGAGGTTGCTTACACACAGTGAGCTCTGCTTACATTGCTGCTTCTCTTCTCTCTGTGCATTTTTTCCTCCTCTACTTTTTGTCTGTCATGTCATGTTATGCAAAGTATCTGAAGCGAAGCCAAAGAAATTAGCTTGTCCTGGCTGGCTGCCATATTGACTTGGGAGGGAAGGAAGGGAGGGAAGGGAGGGCTCCCAGTCCCAGTTGTTTTTGATGCACTATTACACTGAAAAGAAAAAAAAAAGAAAAAGAAGAAGAAGTTGAGACACATTTCATCAAATCATGCGCTAAACTTATGCTTCCTATCCGGATCGATATTCATAACCCTTCCTCGAGGAAATGAGAAAACGGTCGTGACATTGTAATGAAATCTGAAACTGAGAAGTTGATGAGATGCGGCGCGTGAGTGGTGTCTATCAAAAGCTGCTCAAAAAGTGGTGAATCAATAGGAATATTAACATCATACCCACACACAGATATGGAGAAAATCAATGGCGATAATCCTAAGTAATAGCCCTCCAAGCCGTTCTTACATTTATATTTTGTCCCTGACATATTAATTACTTGCTCTAAGTGCTCTATTTTCTGAGCACTTTGATTAATCTTCTTTGTCTTGTCTGTCCATCATTATTGATCCATTAAACACACACTTAATCTTTGCTTTTTAATACCACAGATTTAATTACATCTGCTGATGCTGTACTTTCCCTTTAAGCGAGCACATTTCTCGCACTCTCTCCTTCTACCTCTCCAACCACTTGTCACCTGTCCTCATGTGTTACCGTCTAAAGAGTTTTTAAGTGCGAGCGCAGCAGTATGTGCATATGTGTACACGGTCTCAGTAAATTACCCTCCTCCAGCACCGTGATGCCCCATAATGTGCCGGTCTATCGCAATTGGTTTCTCAGTGTCATTCACGATGTTTGCAATGTGAGGACGAGGAATCAATATCTCTAGCCTGGTGCTTGCGTAGGCGTTAGCAATTAGCAGTTACAGCCTTAGACCGGTGGCAGATGGATCAAACTGCAGTAAGGGAGGGTTTCCTATTAGTCACTAATTTGACAAATAACCATGCAAATTGTACCAGCCTCACCTTGCACTTTGAAAAGAAGTGGGGGATCTCGAGAGAAAGAGTTAAGACTTATTTTTTCTGACTGTAAACAGATCTCATGAAAAGACCCAAACCAAACTAATCAAACTAATAAATATTTTCTGTGTAGCAACAGATCCGTGCATCTTTTTCTTCTGTGTTGTTAAAAAACTATAAAAAAAAAAACATTAAGTCTTGTTCAGACTGCAGTCAAACCGGATTTGTTTCTCTTTGAGACGGACTGTCCACGCTGTTATTTGCAAGTGATCAGTTCGGATTTACCCACGGACTATTGATTTTATCGCCTGTCCACGGATCCTCATCATGTTATCCTCCATATCGCTCTGTTGGCTGCAGCATGGGTTGCACTCAGCTGCTCTGATGCACGTCCGTCATTCGATTCGACACTTTGAAATCTGATTAGCGTGTCCATAACGTCAGGACTGAGGCGATAATTTGAGTGAAATGAAATAAACATTAATTATAGAATTGTAAAATTTGAACGGGACATTACGTGCATGAAAACTAGTAAAACAAAACAGTAAAAGATAATTTTAAAAAATGGCTAAAAGCCTTCGGATTAAAAACCCACAACATGGTATCCGTGCTCCACAATGCGCAGGCATAATCACGTCAATGACTGAGCCAGTGATCTAGGAAGTAATCAGTCCCAGCCAAGAAATAGTCCAGCACGAATTGTTGTTTGTTTTTCGTGATCTTCACAGTCTTTATTCTGTCTTTGTGCTAAGCTAAGCTAATCAGCTGCTCGCTCCAGCTACATATTTACTGACTGAGAGAGATTTTTAAACTCTTGATAAGAACTATTCCCTTTTGTTGCAGTCGTGAGTTTCTGCTCCCCTTTTGTCAAGTCTGTCCTCCGGTTTTA
Source organism: Larimichthys crocea (assembly GCF_000972845.2). Taxonomy (NCBI): domain Eukaryota; kingdom Metazoa; phylum Chordata; class Actinopteri; family Sciaenidae; genus Larimichthys; species Larimichthys crocea. Next base: position 6,025,882 of record NC_040033.1, read on the forward strand.
AAATGACAGACAGTTATTCAGAGATGTTTCTGATCATTCATCTTGGGAATAATGAGCAGCGCGCAAATGATTTCAGGTTTATTATTTCAACCACCTCCTCGATTTTGCCTCTTCCCCCGTCCCCGTTCCAACAGGCATTTGATGGTGCACATAAAACTGCTTATTTAATACCAAAATGAGTCTGCACATATTCGTTTCCAATAAAGCCAGACGTCTTGTGAAAATTCCAAAAAAAAAGGGGACGTCAAGCAGCCATTCATCCATTCAGCTCTTGTGTGGGTGGCCTACAAGGCCACCGGCAAGACTGTGTCACCCGTGCGTCTGAAAACAAGCCACCACTGCCTACCCCCGCCTACCCCGCCCGACGCCACCCCCGACCGCGGAGAGGAAACACAGCACAAGGCGGTTATTACGCACGGGGAGTGATCACGGCAGGGCGACCCCCAAAGGCAAAGCATCTATGCATTTGAATAATCTATTGCACCAACTCACACATTTGCATATCTGGGCACTTCCAAGTCACTGGGGCACTATGATTCACTCCTGTCTGCCAGACTGTTGTTGCTACTAGTATGAAACAGGATGGATATTAAGCTTGTTTGAATGCCCCCCCCTTCATGAATCTTTAAGGCCGTTGCCACGTGAGAAGAAAAACGAAGAAACAAAACAGAAAGCGACGCCATCAGACTGCGGAATTACTTTTCTGTTACATTCTGAGACGTGAGTGACTGCGGGGGGGAAGTTTTGTCCACAAGGAGAGATACCTGACAGGGCTCTAAATTGTGAAGAAGACTGACACGAGTGTGAATTTAACAATTGCCAGTTAGAGTGTAAAGAGAGGTTGTGTGGTGTGCAGTGAAGCAGCCCCTCCACGCTCTCATGCCTCTTACCCACCTCTCATGGATCCTGTAATGGATCCATCCTCTGAAGGATTTAAGGATAGTCGGGCTGCTCACCTGTTAAAATAGGGCTTGTATGTATGAGTCTGGCAAACAAACTTTGACAAAGCGCGACTTTTCCGCTGTGAGCAAATGATGCAGGGGGGGGGGGTGTTTAGTTGTTGCTCCTTGGCGTTGTACACACGTGTGGCACACAATGAAATGTAATTAAATCTGTTCTCTGACCTTTTGTGATGTTTTGACAGCTCTCTGCTGTGTATTCAACACATTTTTTAAATTAATGTGGAGTGTTCGGGCGCTGATATCCACCAGTGCGCTGCACTGAATCAACAAGAAAAAGCAACGGGGAACACTGTGTAGTCATGCACTTCACCGCCGAGGTTATTGTGAGGATTGTCTAGGAAGAAGAAGAAGAGCACAGAGGAGCTACAGGAATGAAAGATGTTAGTCTGCCAGTTTGTCACAAAAGCAGTGTGCTCCTGTGTGATAGACTGGCAGACCGTGCTAGCTCAGTATCCTTAGGGACACACAGGCTACTGTTATAGAGTCACAGTTTTTGAGATGCTCTTCTCATTTTCTGAAGCAGGGAGACAGAGAGAGAGAAAGAGAGAGAGTGTGGTTCAGTGTCTTGAAGCAGACATGCTTAAGTCTTGTTAGGCTGCTTGTGTCTGTGAAGGTTTATGGCCTGTGTCGAGCAGAAAGTCCACAATCAACCATCATGACACGGAGGATAACAAAAACATATATAACGTTACACTGGATGGATCCTCTCAGCGGCGTTTGACTGGTGTTTGAAGAGCTGCCCAAAACTTTTGTATAATGACATCGAGCAAAGCATCAGGACAGAGCTGGAAGGTGAGAATAAGAGCCTAGCCTCCAGATTTTCACTTGACTCTGTGGCTTGTCAAATCAATTCCAAGTCTAGTCAAGTTTATTTTTATGGGCCAGAATCAAAAGTCTGTCCCAGAAGGCTTTGCAATATGAATAGAACGCCCTTAGATAGGAAGACTTGCTCCGTGCAGTAGGTGTTGCATTAAGAGAGCAGACAGCCATAGCAGTGGTGTACATAAACACAATTGTGATAGAAAAATAGGAAAAACAGCAATGTTGCATTGATTTAGCTGATCCAAAGCAACTTTTAAAAGGTGCGTTTTTACCCACGTGGATACAACCCAACTATCATGGAAGTACATCAAGTTGATCAGCTTCAAGTGCTAAATGATGAGCGATGGATTAGTATTTGTGGCCTGAGGTGCAGTCTGAACAGATTTTTCGATTTTTTTAGTCTGCGATGGAAGTGAGGGAGTAGCAAGGCATTTGTTTTACGAATAAATTACCAAAAAATTCAGAATAACACAGTTTTAATATACAACTTACAAGTATGTGGGTAATCAAAGTACACCAGCATGTGATTGCTGAACATCTGATTCGCATTTACCAGCTCAGCCGGGAGTTTCTCTCGTTTGAGTTCGCCAACAGAGGTTAAACGTGGACGACTATGCAGTTTATTCCAAACATGGTGGATGGGGTTGACGTCAGGGCAAATTCTTCAACGCCAGACTGGAAAAACAATTTCATTGTGGAATTAAGTTGATGAATGAGACTTCCCCCCAAACTGTTGCCACAAACTTGGAAGCTTTTGTGTTAAAACATCCTGATTTCCAACTTCGTGTCCCTGACCCACATAAGGGGTCGCTTGGCCTATATGTAGTAGAGCTAGTGAGCATTTTCTTCATTTCTCGATATTTATTTTAAAAATATATTTTATATTAGAGCTTTGTTTCTTAAATCGACAGGATAAGACGCTTGAACCGAGCACCGAGAGAAGAAAACATTGAATTTGTCAAGAAAGAAGCCTGCTAAAACATGAAACAGACTATGTAAAAATTTTACTAAAAATGACAGAAAAACTTGCCCCGTGATATTCACAGGAAATAATCTGCTAAATATTCATCCTAATCGCTCATTTGACACAAACATCCTGCAGTTATTGCGTTCACTATTACTAGTTTAGCCGTTATTCTGTATGTTTTTGTTCTGTACTGTCCGTTAGTATGTGTAACGCAGTCAGGTCATCAGTTTATCTGCTGATAGAAAAGGAGATCCATAAGGAAAAAGATTGTTGTATACCATAACATTCAAATTTCCCTCCATTGAAACTTAACATGTGTAGCCTAAACAATGAAACCCAGATGTACAGTATGTACACGGGGTGACCACAATCAGATTTACAGATTTATTGGTCACATGCTCATACAATATGTGCAGTAAAAGGCAGAGTGGTATACCCTTGAGGCTGTGCAGCCCAATAAAGAATAATCATAAGAATAAAGGTCAAATGAAATGATCAAACACAAAAGATATGTATACATACATACAGGTATATCTGGAAATAATCCGCATAATGATAATATGTCTATAACATCAACTTTACGCATTGAAAGTTTTCAATATGTGCAAACATAAAATGTATGAATTTTCCCAGTTGTACGACAATAAAACTTTGCGCACGCTTCACAGAGGATTCACATAATTACTGTGTGTGATGTGATTAAATGTCTCGGCTGCTATATTGTTATATTGTTAATGATTTATCACATGATAAAGATATTCACAGACAGTGCCACGAGCTGTATGCGTAAAGAATTGCCTGTGAATTCAGAGAGTGTGACGGTTTATGTACACCGTCCACGCGTGGAGCTCCTACGGTAAAAACAACATGCGATGCGGCCGATAACGATGGCACGCTTCTTAAACCTCTGCGATGGTGTAGTGCCAGACAGATGTTTGTAAATGCCGACCTGCTCTGTTATAATATGAAATGTTATATTCAGATACATATGCAGGCTGTTTCACATTATTGTGGCATTGACCAATCCTGTCTGTCATGGTGACAGTGGCGCTCATGTATTCCTATCTGTTTTAAACCTTCCTAGAATAACTTAATAAAGTTCTATTCTTAATTAGTTATTAATAAATGTTTTGATTTTAAAAATGTGTAGATGTATTAAGGTGGGTTGTTTTAATGCGTAAATCATGTCGTGTGCATGTCCTCGTAGCTTTAATGAGACACTCTTAAATAAGAATAGATATGAATCTCATGTAATTATCTGGCGTGTGTTTTCCTTTCAGCTTGAAGCTTCTTCCTGACCTCCTCGGGTTCAATAACTGCACGTGACACATCTGTAGTATGAATTTTCTTTCTTTGTTTTGTCTCTGCGTCTTCTGCTGGGAGAAAAAAAACAAAAAAAAATTAAACAAAAATTAAAAAAAGTCTTGCAGTGGCTTCGTGGTTTCAGTATCTGGCAGTGGAATATGATGGATACGGAGTAAGTGTCCAGGGCAGAGGTCAACTGGAGAGCCAACGGGAGCAGGATGATGCCCCGCTAAATAGCTAATTTCACTCGGCGCCCTGTTACTGTTGCTTGGATACTGCGTGATTCTAATTAACAGTTTGGTGCTTCACATGCTCTCCTGTTAACCTCGGTTTCCAACACTTGCTACGCTATCTCAGTTTATGGGCCTCATTCGCTGCTGTGATGGACGCTAAACTAAAGATAAAATTCAATTTTTCAAACCGTTGATTTAAAAAACAAAACGTGCGTCGTCTCGTGGATAGAAGCTCAGTTTGTGGGTGGATTTGCTTTTTTAGGGTCATGACTAACGACCTTTCTGTAGATACCTCTCTCTTGCTTGTTATTTTTCATATTATAACACCGCATGATTATATAAAATCACCATGGTACATTATTTCACTACTACTACTTTTTCTTTTTTCTTTTTTTTTGTTGCAAACAATAAAAATCCTTTATATTTCTTGAAAGCCTGGATGGTTCCCCAGGGATTTGAGCTATTTTAGCGATTAGGATAGCTGAACTCTCACAGAGTCTGCTCTTTGAATTAAGTCCCCCTCCCCTTCCCAGCAGGCCTCTCACTAGGCTGATCTTGCAGGCTAATTGGCCTTGGGGTTGACGTGCACTGTTTACCAGTGGTCCTCTGGGAGCTGGATGAACCGGTAGAGGGGAAGAGGTGCTGCAGCACCCCTACCATCAGCACCGTCTCAAGGCATGGACCGCTAGTCCTTATAACTGTCCCCCCGCAGCGTCTAGTCAGGACTCAGAATCTAGCCTCAAAATAAACTAGAAATTCACTAAGGTTCAGGTTAGGTGACTTGAGCAACACATTACTAAGAGATGAAAGAAAAACAACTGTAGGCTGCATTTGAACTGATTGTATGTGACGTCACTAATGTTGCAGCTAGTAAAGGTGAGACTAATTTTAAATAGTTTATAATTACAACATACAACATAATTCGTTGATTCTGTTTTGTATTAATAATCAGGATCGGCATCTAACTAAAGCTGTCAGTGGAGTGAAAAAGTACAATATCTGCCTGCAAAATTTAATACAGACGTTTAGTGTAGCATAAAATGGAATTATTGATGAGCAGTGCAAGTACCTTTATTAAACCAGGAAAGGTCCCACTGAGATTAAAAATCTGTTTTTAAGAGAGTGCTTGCCAAGACAGGCAGCAGCACAAACTAAGAACAAGTAAATTAAAAGCAGACACAAAACAGAACAGACAGTATAACTACACATAACATCCCAATGAAATAAAGATGCAGTACGAGTCGTGACTCCAACAATATCAGTTTAACGTTTCTCTCTCCGGGTCTTTCAATGTGGATTTAAAAGCATTCAGAGAAATCAGATCTTGGGAGTTTTAGAACTTTCTGTAATGCATGCCAGTCTGGAGGGTGCAGACTGGCCCGCTTCCCAATTTCTGTATGAACAGTTGGTACAGACAACATGTAAAAGTCCCTTGATCACAACGAGTACTGTCCATCACACTTATGAGAAATATAAAAACACACATAGGACTGGAGCAACCTGAGAATTGCCTTGAATATGAAAATATACCAGTGTGCACCTGTCAGTTGCTTAAAGTCTGTGTGAAGTGAGAATAAATATGCGTTCTGAGTTTCAGACCAAAGAAGAAAGTGTTATTAAACACCCAGCCGAATTTGTAAGATGAAAATATCGAGAAGTTTATGAAATTAGGTTTCAGAATCAGGTAAAAATGAATTCTCAGCTCCAGGAATCGACTGAAACGCGACAGATGAGTTCAGAAAATGGCACGACTAACTTTGAAACAATCGGAGCGAGATGAATTCATCTCTATCTCTCTGCTCAGGGTGGCCTCAGCGTGTCATCGAGCCACCCTTTAAGGACCGCCCACAAAATCCTGAGACAGAAAACTGTTTTAAACTCCACATTTCAGTAACATATGGTTCAAAGTCTTTTCACGTGTTTTCAGCAACTATTTTCCAGCATATTTAATGTATTTTGAAAGAAATATCAAAATTGCCTTTACACAGAGTTTACAGTCTGTGATGAATCTACGGGAAGCGGTAAACAGTGTCAATCATATGCAGTGCAAACTAAAAGTCTGGGAATCGTCAATCATATTATCCCCAGATATTAATAGGGCTTAAACCTTTCCTTTTGAGGGGTTAACCTCTCCTTCAAGAGTGAACACTGAAGGGATATTCTTTGGCTACACTTGACGGTGGAAAAATAATACAAGCTTGGTTTTATCAGCGTTGAGAACTTTCAGTTGAGACAAGGTGTTGAAAAAACACTTTGCAAATGGTCACAGACTTTAGCAAATGAAAAAAAAATGAGCATCTGTCACGTCTTGACCCAAATTATTTATGAAAATAGTAAATAGAAGTGGGCCAGCGCAGAGCCCTGTGGGACACCCTTGCAAACAGAATCCGAACACTAACCATCAAATGCCAGACGCACCGGGAACTGCCTGTAAGGTAGTTAACCAAACAGCTGCTTGTTCTGAGATCCCTATATCGAAAAGTTAAAGGATAACTGTAAGTGTTACAGCATTGTTTACCCTCAAACAGTGTTTTCTACCATCCATGTCAAACTACAGCTTGTTTACATCACAAGCTTTAGTGGAAAACTGTCTTTTTTTCTCCACTTTCTGAGCACAGAGAACATTATTTTGTGACACTTGTGCTCATTTCACAAAATTTAGGTAGACCAGACTCCAATTAAAACTAATGTATTCTGATCACAGTTTTCTGTTTATTTGTCAACTCCTGAGGAAGCGAGAAAAATCCTCATGTTACATTATGCTCTCAGTCTCGCTTCAGACTGGCTTTGCAGTTCAGCTGCATTGTTAGTGTTTATGAATGGGACATACTGACGGAGACTTGTTGCCTCCAAAAAATCACATTGCCTGTAAATTAAGCCGACTCTCTTGGTTTCAAACGGGTATTTGTTTCAATTATCTAGATAGAGCGAGAAGCTGTGCAACGCCGTGCTCGCCTTTAAATCTTTTTCTGATTGAATAGGAAGCAAGACGGCGTACAGGGAGAGCCGACCGATGCGTTCATGTTGTATGGCATTCACAGTGGCTGAGACGAATCAATCACAGATAAATGCCATGTGCACCAAAAGAATGCAAAGGCTTTGCAGTTGTTTTGGAGTCAATCAAAAGAGGCGAAGCTTGAGTGTCTCTGACCTTGTGGATAAGAAATATGAAAAAATACCAGACAACTTTTGTTTTTAAATTTCATGTCGGCACCCTGAAGTCATTTTCGGGTCACACAATGAAACATTGGCCTGTATATCTATGAAATCCTCCCAAACCAGAACACATTTCCCGAAAAGAACTCCACAGAACAAAGTCTGCAAATTAATAAGAACATGCACCTCTGTCCTCAGGGATTTGTAGCATTCTTCAGTGAGTCCTGGATTATTATATTTTACAGCAGACAGCAAGAAGGCCACATCCTTAACAGGAGTAGCACCCTAATTTCAAATTAAAGGTGCAAGAGCAAGTTTCGGATGAATAACAGCCGAAACCCAGCCGCCTTGAATTACTGAATTTTTTAGCCTTTCTTTCCTTGTTTGTGTGACAAGTGAGTCCACTTTCTTGTTGCTAATACCCAATTAGGGAGATGATTATTGATTGAGGTGTTGAAAGTTGACCGCTAATCTCCCTTCTGTCAGGAAGAGGCGATCAATAGGTGAGTGTAATGAGCAACCTGGTTCCTCCGTGCTAATAAATAGAATTAGATTTAGACTGGATACATATTTGCAGAACATTCGGCGGAGTATACGAGGTGCAGATTGTTATAAAAGTGATGCATGAAAGTCAGAAGTTGGTTTTTTGACAAGTCATTTCAGGACCCTCTTGTTCTGTTGTTGTTCCATACATATCCATAAAGCCACCTCTGAAGTTTATATTTAAATTTTCAAGACCCTCGGGTGCTTATAAACAAACAGTGATTAAGAGCGAAGGTAAACTAATGCCACCAATAGCTACAGCAACAGCATGATTATGGCTAATTACTTCCAGAAGGCAACTCCCCCCACCCCTCCACTTTGTTTTACCAACTTAGTTATGATGAAAGTGGCTCATGAACGAATGACTGAGTGTTTGTTGCTGACCCATCAAGGGCGACTAAACAATCAAACAGTGCAATTGCAGGGCCATTATTGTAAAGAGGAATTTGCTTTTCAAGGACGACACAATTGTTCTTGACATATGGGTCCTACGCCATCCTCGCCTTGATTAGAGTTAATAACTCAGCAAAGCATCTCTTTTGATTCGTTGCCATCTTGAATTCATTTCTCGATAACACAGTCTTCCCCGTGTCCTGTAAAACACATTTTGTACACAACCCCGGGAACATCACCTGTTTCCGTGTAGAGAAAATGTCATGTTTGCCTCCTGGTTGTCACTTTCCTCTGAAAGGATGCTACACTGTGTGCCATGATGCGGTCTCTGTGGGCCAAGTTCTGTTTCCAGACAATGTATTAAAATGCAGGAAAACTTTAGGAAACATGACACATACCCCAGCACATTAAATCTCAGACTGGGTTCTGGGTTTCTAAATTTCTTGTAACATACAGAGATGTGTGGCAGTTGGCAAGTATAAAACTTTTCTACTCAATGTCTTAATGACAAAAGGCAAAGAAACTTTAGGCTCAGCTGTAAAATGGGGAAAGAACATTACATTTCTAATATGTTTCTCAAAGCTATGGACGGTTTACTTTCTGTTTTTTGGTTTTAAGTCTGTCCTGTTTTGGTTGCTCAACCCGTTCTAAGTGCAAAGTTCTGATCAACCCGAGCATGAATCAGAAGACACACAGACTTAGCAATTATCTGAGGAACATCAAGGATAATTTAGCAGCCAATGAGCAAGATATTTACCAAAAAAATAGGCCGAAAACAAGAGTGAACACTGGACTTGACTTGAAATAATCAGTCCTTCAGGATCAGAAACAAATCATGATTTGTTTTTGTGATGGAAGACATAGAAACACAACATAAAATGTGTTATTTTGGAGTACAATTAGCTTCATATTTTGCCATTAGTTGTCAAGTACATTTACACATAATGTGTAGTTGTTGAAGGGACAGTTTGGGTTATTTGAAGTGGGGTTGCATGAGGTAGTGAGGGTAGATGGCGGCTGGCGCACCCCTAATTCCCAGAAGCAAACAGGATGCTTGGATTATGTGGACGGAGGCAGCTACAAAACATATTTTAACCATCTCAAAATATCAATCTAAGTATTATATCTGTAATATTTTTGCCGCAGTTACAGTATTTCACTTAACTGAGGAAAAACTACTTCATTTCTACCCTGCAGAATATGGGAGTTGATGGTCTACCGCTGTCTCGATCTGCAGTTAATAACATTAGTGCAGATTCGAACTAATGTATCACAGTGACACAAAGAACCTAAGCAATCCAGGGAGCGGTCGTCCAGAAACGTCCAGTGTTCTGCGAGGTAAGATAACTTCTTTTTTTTTTTCGGTGACTTTGAAGTGAGCGTAGATCAATATGAATGCTTCGGTTTTCAGTCGGAAAAGGCCGTTTCATGGCGAAGTAAAGCGGTGGAAATGTTCTAAATATAGCACACACTTGGACTGATATTGATTTTTTTTAAGTGGGTGGCTAAAATCTGTTTTCCACAGCAGGGCATTGCTTAGTTTGCAGACAGGAGGACCAGCGTGGGTACCCTATCCAACCCCACTTCACATAACCCAAACTGTCCCTTTATTGAGGGGCGCAGAGGCTCACGTAGGCGGTCCAGGCCCTTCTCGTCATTACAGCTTGTTTTTTTGTGCCACAGAAAATGTGCATTAATGAAATATTTTTCAGATCTTCATGCTGTAAACAAATACTTTCAACTGGGTTAGCTTGCTCTTTGCCTCCCCTTTAAAGTTTGGACTTTCATCACTTGCCGACATCAGTGCTCAGAGTCTTTACAGGTACACTCCTTCCAAACTTTGCCTGCTCATTTGCAAAGGTAGGTTAAGCTTATGTAAAAGAGATGCATTCCGAGTACGTCGGAGGCCCCGGAAACAAACATTTTCCCCTCCTCCCGTACCCCTTGACAGACGAGTGACAGCTATTTAAATGCAAACTGTCATTAACAAACACAACCCCGCGCGACACCTGCTTTAATCACGGCAACAAAGGCGCAGCGAGTGGCCGAGCAGGAGCCCCCTTCTCCGTGTGATATTCAAATGACGGGGCGGTGCAACAAACAAAAACAAGAACATCAAAGAATAGGCTGTGCGGGGAGAGGAATCTGCTGCACTATGTGCCTCCTACCACCTCCACCGTTAATCAGCTTCATTTTTAAAGTGATTAAAGCAGAGAAGGGTTGAAAGTCATTAAATCACTTACCCCGGTGTGGAATCCTAACACCTCGCTTCACGTCTGTTTCCTGCAGGCACTTTGGCACTTTTTCTTTTTCATGCAACATTTATGGTGTTTTGCTAATTGTATAGGACCACCTCATAGGATGAAATCCATAACTCTGCGTGAGCACTAGGGATTCTAGCTGAATCTAATTTAAATCATGTTAACAAGGAAGAATGTAGTTGAAGCAGTGTATTCTGAAACCCTGTGAACTGTTTCGCCTTGGACCGTGGCCTGATGCATCTTGGTCGTGGTCCTGTCTTGGTTTGTTGTTGTGTTCTGCCCGTTCATAATTTAAATGAGGAAGTCATTGGGCTGTAACATCCTTCATGCACGCCAAGGCCTGGGCACTTGTAACTAATGCATGGCATTTGTTTTGATTAGCCTTTTTCTTCTTTCTTTTATTTTTTGAACCACTGCAGAACATCCGAGCTGTATTTGCAGCAAATTTCGCTCTGTTTGTTCCTTCCACAAATTTGCACAGTTTGAGTTCGGGCCAAATGAAGATAAACATTTCTTTCAGTGTATTCTTTCGTTCATTTATTCCTCGGTGGTGCGCATCTACTGTATGTAAACAAAACACACAAAAAATCTGCTGCCACTCACAATAATCAAGAGAGCAAGTCACTACATAACCATGAGTTTGTGTTTTTTCTCCATTTGTTTCCTTGTTGTTTAAGGGTTGAATCATATAATCCACCAAGTGGTATCCAGTATAGACGATACTGAGTGCATCCCATTGCAATTTTGTCTTCATCAGCCACATTTAATCGCTCATCAATTATTATTTTCACGTATAATCCTGGGAGTATAAACTTATATATTTAGACTTAGATGATGCTCGTATATATCAGCAGAAATCCTCATAGTTTGCACCGTCCACGTGCCACATTTGATTCAGATGCGTCACTGATTCGACTAATTCCTGAAGTGAATCGTGCATCTGGGCAGCAGATCCAGCAGCAGAAAACATATGCACGAGTGTCGGTTGTATCTCTACAACTTTGGAACCAGTGTAGCTGCGATTATTAGACATCTGGTGTGTGTACAGGAGAGAATAAATCAGGAGCCACTCTAACTAATCAAATTTAATCACACAGCCAGCCTACTGGATATAATTAATGGACACGGAATATAACATGTATCTGGCTCAATCTGCTCTGAATTCTAGCTCCTTAATATCATATGAAACATGTTTAATACACATATGTGGAAGTTATGCCTCATAAAAAGTGATTATTAAGATAAATACATTCTCTAATCATTTGCTTAAGTAAAGGTATCGATACCACAATGTAAAAGTACTCAGTGACAAGTATTCATGGCACCTGTTCCATATTTTACGATTCCCAGTGTATCAAAACATGGAAAATAAATCCTGAGCTTTAGTTGTTACCAACAACTGGAACCTGGAACATTTTATTTGTGGGTTTCCACCAAGCATAGTAGAAAGCAATGAAGACATTGTGAGTTAAAGTGTTTCACTTACATCATAAACAGCGGGACTTACGTGGCTCTCACTACCGGAGGCGGATGCTGCTTTTCCGGGGGAAGTTCGCCGAAGAGTCGGCAGAGAGGACTGACCGGGTCACAGGGACTTTTGAACATAAATTCAAAAATCTTTTCTCATGTAAGTTGGCAAACACGCGACCTGCTACCTACCACATCACAGCTGTTTGTTATAACAATGCGGGTTACTCGAAATTTCATCACAAAATCACAGCAGAAAGCAACGAGATGGCGGCTGTCTTCCAGGGGGAAGTTCGCCGAAGAGTCGGCAGGGACGACTGACTGGGTCAAGGTGCGTTTACACATATACATTTGCTAATGTTCTTATAAAGGAAATATATATTCACAACAATTTCTGTGCTACTTGTTTTTTCTTTCTTATGACTTATCAATTGTTGATTTAAATGCAATTTAAAACGCTGCACATATTTAGTATCAAATTAAAGATCAAGTTGTTTTTCTTTAAATTAAAACAACTTGAGGAAAAATGCTCATTTGAGTTTTCAGTGAACTGCAGCAACATTCTTCAAATCTACAGGGTTATGTGAAGATATATTAGTGTAAGTATTATCAGCTAAATATACTTAAAAAATCCAACAGTCTCCTGCGACTGATATATTATTAAATATCATTCTTTATACTGATGCATCAGTGTGTAAGCAGCATTTTACTGTTGTAGCTGGTCGAGTGAAGTCAAAGGAAGTTAGTTTTAACAACATTATATACAATTAATGTGGGTGATTTAGTCGAGTCTGGGGTCACAGAATAAATCTGAGGGGTCATGAGATGATTAATTAAAGTTCTGCTGCACAAATTTGCTCTAATTCTTTTGGGAGATTTCTCTCATCTTTGCTTTTTTCAGTGAAATATGGGATACTTTTAAATCTTTGGATAGTTATTTAAATGAAAATCATCGAGAGGTCCAGAGGGGGGGAATCACTCTCTGTGCTACTGCCGGAAATTAAAAGGAAAGAAAATAATTAAAAATACTGCAAAAAAAAAAAGAAAAGAAAAAGTTTTTACACTTGGCAGAGTGGAAAAGTTGTAGTATCAATACAAACAACATGTGAAAGTGCAACAGAGACAGACTTATTGATTAAATCATGACGCACATGAAGCGTCTGACTTAAAGGTCCAGTGTGTAGGTGTTGATTGCAACCGACTGAATACAGCTCACCTCACAATCCCCTTTCTAGTTGGGAAAAAGGCAAATGCTCTATCTAGATCCTATATTGACTTTATATGTTGTTATGACTGGTCATGTTTTTGTGCATTTGCTTCAATTTCACATGTAAATAGGGATGTGCCATCCCCGGGAGATTATTGGTGGAGTGATTCCAGGCCCTAGCCTGTGATTGGCTGCAGCTGGGAACCACCTGACACATAAGGAGCCATGATTGCCACCGTCATGTGACAACCAGCACTTCCTCATCCTCCTCCTCTCCCAACCAGCCACATGTGCTTTTGTGAAAACCCTTGTTCTAGATTGGAAGTAGTTATAGTTGTTTGATCTCTGGGTTTTGTGAATAAATCATTTTCTTTTCATTGAAAATATAAAACTTGTTGTAAGTGGCCACTTGGGACTTTGGCCCTTTCTAGTTATGATCTAGGCACCCCTAGACTGGGGCATAACAATGCTTATGTCTAAGTCTATGCTACTGGAGTAACACGGCGGACTCTGTGGATGAAGACCTACACCCTCTGCAGATATAAAAGACTCATTCCAAGGTAGCAAAACCTGATTCTCATTTTTAGTTGGCTAATGAATATTCAGTTTCTGCCAAATTTTGTAAATATATCCCCACTGGACCTTCAAACATCAACTGAAAAGACAAAACTTTGGCAGACGAAAACAAAACATTAAAAAGCAACGAGAAGACTCAAATTAATTCAAGAAACAAAATCTGTATTCTAATCACACTTCTCATATTGTTTTCCACCATTTGAAGATTGACTGCCACTCTTAATTACGCCGTCTCGTCGCACCCTTGTTTCCTAGCAATGGTTTAACTTTACTGGAGAATTAGTGCCATTAACTGTTCAATGTACTCAGCTCCTAACAGTTGTGGACTGACATTTGCAGATTTTCTGACATTTTTTTTTGAAAACTTGATGGATGGAAACTTGACTGCAGCTCTTAAATGCAACGAGAGAGCTTATTTGTGAGTCAGAAATATTGGGAATTGGTGGTTTAATCTTCAATAATGTGCTTTATTTTCATGTTTTTTGTATGTTTGTGAATGGAAAATATTAATCTGGAAAGGGACACGTAACTACATGTCATGTATTGAAGTAAATGCATAATATTTCCCTCTGAAATGTAGTATAAAGTAGCATGAAACTGTACTTAAGTACAGTACTTGAGTAAATATACTCAGTTACCTTCCACTAGTATTGACAGGTCTTTAGTTTTACAGAGCTTTGGACGTACAAAGTTATCTGGCCTTTGCATATTCCAACAGTTCAAACTTAAAACACTGCCACATGCTCGGTGTGAAAACTCTTCACACTATAGAATTAGACCTTCAGTGTGCACAAAATGCTCGAGCCATGACAGTGAATGATGGCTTTATTTAAAATCATAATACTTTTAATAAATGAAGTGCAGGGTGCACTGTGAACTCGTAAGACGTGATTAAATACTCCGGTCCCTTGTTAATTAGATTCCTTCAGGTGTTAACTGCAAATGCCAAGCCTCCCAAAATTCACCGGCGGTGAAGTCTGAACAAAGACGGCGGACTGCACTCGGAGGCCACTCGCTATGTCAGGGGCAAAATTTCCCTTTAAATCAGCCCCGTGAAGATTAGAAAGCCTTGATCAGATGAGGATTTGGGGGCTTTTCCTTCCAGCAGATGCACACAAAGAAAAAAAATCCATGAACACGGAAATCCAGGTGACATTTAGGAGTAAAACCTGTGGAAGTGACTTTCATATGAAGCCATTGATCTGTACATAGTGATTAACATTTGTGACAACGAGTGAGGAAGTGCAGTTTCTTTCAGTCAACGTCTTTATTATTATTTTTGACAATCCCTTCACACAGAGAGCCGGGCTCATAAACAGTTGATAGAATTATACAGAAAATCTCCAGGGCTTAAGTGGATCACTGCTTTCCTTTGGCAACAACTTGCAATTACAAAGGAAGACATCAAGTCTGTGACATGATACAAATCTATATATAAGGGATTTAGATGTCTCATTTGTCCCTCTGGGGGTTATCTTGAATGGATTTTAAAAGATGGAAAAAAAAAGGTTTGATTTTTGAGCTTTCCCGTTGAATTTTGCATGAATGTATACTCCACAGAAAGCACCTGGACAAGAAAATCTTGTGCTTATGTTGTTCCGGGCTTGGACACAGGCATCCGTGAGTTCGGTTTACCCTCCTCTGTGCGCATGAAATAATAAAAAGATGCATTCTTTGAGGTGGAAAGCATAAAGTAACACTCGCATATTGAATAACAGCTCCGCGAGATGGCATCTATTTTTGCTTATATACCTTTTGCTTGTGTGTCGCATTCAAACGCACTCCTCGACGCTCTCTGTTCTCGGCTCCGTGAACTGCGTTTAACTCTGCTCTCTGAACTCGTCTCCTCGCAGCCTTCTGTAAACTCTCTAAACTTGAATTTTCTGACGCCGGCGTCGTCTTTGTACATTACGGCGTGTGAGAGCAGAATGCGAGATGAGCAGGAGGTGCTTTAATTCATGCACCACGGGGTGATATGATATCCAGGCTGATACAGTTTATTGTGGATTTTAATATTAATGTTAAATTAATATTATATTACATTAATGGTTGAGCGGGTGAGGCCTAAAGTGACTAAGGCAGCTAGGTCTTCTGCATGAGTAACCCTGTGGTCTGACATAACAGGTGAAACAGAGCGGGGCGCCGAACATCAGCCGGTCCTCTCGCCCAGTTGGGAAACTGTCTAATAACATCTTCCTCATATTCATGCATGGGTTTTTTGTTTTCTTCATTTTTTGTCTCACTAAGTGAGAAAAAGGACCATGAACATCAACTTTAACCAATTTACCAAAAAAATCTGTGTTGAATCCTTGGTCACTTGGTCCTTGTTTTCCATCCTCATCCCTCCCACATACTCCGAGTCCTTGGTGCTTTGGGTCTCAACCTTGGCTACTTGTCAAGCACACAGGGTTCGCTCAATTTATTTGGCCTCTTTTTTTTTTTTTACTTATGAAAACCAGTCAGATGCAGCTGCTGATTGCAGGGAGGAGCAGGATGTGTTAAGCACCTCAGGGCTGAAAGGAAATAATTGATTTTTGCCAACAAGGTTAGCAAGAGTGAACTTTGAAAACCTACACAGGCCCAGCGCTAGTCCAATTAACAGTTTGGTTCGGGGTAAACAAAAACCTCTATGTTTTTTTATCATGGCCTGAAATATGTGGGAATTCATCAAAAATCCCTCACATACAACCTTCTGTCTCTTTGTCAGAGGTTAAGCTCGCAGGAAGTGTGTTTTCCTTAAAAACCTGCATGTATTTCCTTTGGCATTAACATCAAATACTGATATTTTTAGCTCCCGCACTTTCGCTCCGTCTCTTACCTCGAAAGCAAGCGCGACTTTTTAGTGAAATTAGTGCCTGACGATGGCATCTCCTGTGACTTCTATTTATACTTTTTAGCAACGTATATTATTAAGCATCAAAGGGTTTTGTCAGCATATTTATAATCATTTAAATTTGTCTTCATCGAGGGTGTGCATTTCATTATGTGAGGGTAAGAGGGGAGTTTTCTTGTCTCGCACATAAAAGAAAATATTAATACCCGTCTCACTGTCGGTCACTTTGCATTATATGCTTTAAATAAGTCTCTCTTGATATTTAAGCCAAATGCAGCCATAAGCAGATAAACTTGCATCTTTTCCAGCTGAATTCACCGCATCAAAGAGAGTTCTTCAGGTGAGAAGCCTTTTACCTAAAGTTTTCATTTCCTCTGATGGATTAGCTTTTGAAAAAAAAAAAACGATGATTCACAGCTGAAGTGAGCCAACCCCAGTGTGCTCGTCTTAGTCCGCCCCGTTCGTCTTTTCACCTTGTTTGTACTGTAAAGCAGGTCGCATCAAGCAGCTCCAGAAAGCAATCAAGCTCTGTCTATGAAATGTTGGTTTTATCTAAGCCCTTCCATTTACCAAAGTCCCACAGAGCCAATAGAAGGGGAAAAAGCACAAGGCAGTTTAAATGACATGAGTACTGTCGGATCAATGTATCGTAATACTTAAAGTACCTCACCCAAATCCAACCTGGACTGTATTGTGGGTTGTTTAATCTCTACTGTAAGCGCAAAATGTCATAAAAGGTTATCAGCCAGGCAGGAAACAGCCGTAATGCCCCTTCTAAAATGAAATACCCACGTGGCCAGTTTGGCAACTGACCGTTAAGTTCTTAAAGAAAGTTATGCATAGCTAATTAAAACAATGTAGATCAGCTGAGGCGGGCTGAGGCGGGCTGAAGGAAGTCTGCAGGGTTCCCACACCTTTTTCATGAACAAATTCAAGCACCTTCAAGCACCAGTTTTTCCATTTTTCCAGCACCTTTAAATAGGTAGCCTACTAGTTGTGTTTGCCATGATGGGAAGCGCAGCGGTGCCACTGTATGGCATAATAATATGGGTCTAATTAGCATTATTTCATATGGTGGTAGATTGACTGTTTTGATTTTTAACTAATTGTGAATTGGCTTGTATTCTCAGCTTGTGAGCGGTGTATTTCTCGGCAGAACACCAAGCGAGTATGATAACTGAGTTCTGCATGTAAAGGCATCGGATCAAGCGCGTAGCCGATTAGGAAACATTTTTGTTTTCTCTTGGTTTATTGAGATAGACATCACACAAATTTCAAGCATTTTCAAGCACTTCACAAAAAATTCAAGCATTTTCACAACCTTGAAAACACTGAATTGAAATTCAAGCATTTTCAAGGAATTCAAGCACCCGTGGGAACCCTGAGTCTGGTTGCCCAAACAAAGCCACCTGTAAATCAAAGCGTCCCCCAACGTTCAGTCTCTTGTACATCTGTATGTATAGTTGCTGGCACCAGCTACAGATTGCTGACTGCAGTTCACTTAGCGCCAAAGGAGCTATCGAGAGTTTTTTTTAATGTTACATAGAGAACCTTCTAAAAAAAAGTCTAAAGTTTATATTCATGTATTCATTTTTTCAGATGATGATGTTCTGGGGCTCCATAATACGCCGCATGTAAGCTTAGAAAAGGAGTCCAGTCTGAGAAAATAACCTGAAAGAAGCAGGAGTGAACTGTGCAATCATCGTTGGGAGCCGTTGCTTGGGGGACATAGAGTCAGATTTATGTGAAATGATTTAGGAGATAAAACCAGGATGTGCTACATTTTGGCGTGTACATATCCATTTATGTAATTAACTAGGAGTGCTCCCGTTAGCGACAACGGTTAATAAGCTCCAGTGGGAACGTGGGGAGGCAGGTGAACCCGTGGCCCTGGAGATGTTAAACACAGATGAATAGATGCCATAGCACACACACAGCCTAGTAAATCAGATAAAATGAGCAGTGGAACAGGACGCAAATGGGCCTCGCGGTGAAAACTCAATATCACATAAATGGACCGGCCTCTCATAGATATTGGAAACTGGTAACCTTGCCACAGCGAGCTCACCTTTTCTATTGCTCACACGCCTACTGTACATTTACAGGCTTTACCTTCTTCGGGGTCCATTTCAGCCTTCAAAACCTTTACATGTGCAGGGCTGGCCGTAATGGTTGGTTGGCTAAATTAATGTATAATTTTAATAGCTCTGGTTACAAGACAGTGAAAACAATATTTTATGTAGTCATCTGTGGTGAGCACGGCCGAGTTATCAGGCGAGGCGCGGTGGCCTTTAAGGTAGCGAGGCCAGAAAACTGAAAGAAATGCAAGGTCAAAGGTTTGTCCATCTGTCCATCGAGAAGAGAGGCAGTAACCTCCTGAACCTGTGTGACAATAAAAGATTTTATAGATAGATAGATAGATAGATAGATAGATAGATAGATAGATAGATAGATAGATAGATATAGGTTTCATAGCAAGTTTTACTGGGATTTGATAAATCTGCTTCGAGCATGACCCATTTAAATCGTGTATTTTGTGGTATATTCCTTCGAGACACTGACAATCCTTCACCACTGCCTCTGGCTTTTGAATGAATCTCAAGTGGCTTCTCCTATATACATCAACTTTGGCTAATACTAGTGTGTTTTTTTCTCCCCCCTCTCACTTTCTTTTCCTCACTCTGATGAATAGAGTGAAATGTTTCAAGATCTTGAGACAAGCAGGAGAAGACGTCCCTGAACATTTATACTTAATGCCAAATCCATATTGGGCTTCATGCAAAAACACCTCCTTTCATGGACAGATTCATCAAGTGGAACATTTAATTTAAGAGATTTTATGGCATTCTTTCAGATTTTTCTCCCTGTAGAGAGGTGGTAAAAACACCTGTTAGACTTTGAAATAATGATGAATGATTTGGGAGTTTATTTATGACTGGTATGAGTTAAGTCCATTCATCTATCCGTTTCCTGTAACCGTCCTTATCAGGGTTACAGGGGGCTGGAGTCTATCCCAGCTGGCATTGGGGCGAGACGTGGGGTACATCCTGGACAAGCTGCCATCACGGGGCAACACGTGATGAACCATGTACATATCTAAGAGTCACCACTTAACATACTGTATAAACTTGCATGTCTTTGGACTGTGGGAGTACCCAAAGAGAACCCATGTAGACACAGGGAGAAACTCTTTCTGTGAGGTGACACTGTTAATATATAAAAAAAATAAAACACAAATTACATAGAAAATTTTAATAAACCTGTTGCCAAATGAATAATCAGCTCACCATATTGCTGATTTACTGAGACGATTGTGGGATTTTATGATTTTATTGGCATATTTTGCATCTTATATAGTCCAAGCAGTCGCTTGGAAAGTTCTCTCGTTCTAACTTGATAAAGGCAACAAGCTGCGATAATAATCTCTGACTGTTTGCCAGGTCACTAACAAAATTACTTTATTTTAAGTTACGAGACGCCGTAACTTAAAATAAACTGTGCTGCTGATGATGCATAGTGATTTTATACGCAGGCTTATGTATTTATATACATATTCTTTCCAAACCACAACAGTGTCATATATCATTAGGAAGTTCTTCTACACACAAACGCACCAGAGAGAATAGGGAATAATTAAACTGTTTGATACCAGAAATATCCATTTAGATTCATAAGGCGAGAAAACAGAGCCCAGAGTGTAAAGAGAGAGAGCTGAGAGGAAACACACCATGACTGTGACGACCGATCGGTCATATTTTATAGAATTATACAGATAATTTGAATATGAGTTTAAGTTAAATTTGCTTAGTGACATGTTTATTTTCCTTCTGAGAGCATATATGAATTCATTTAAACAAACAAACAGTGTTACCGATCCCGTAATATACCATAGATCATTACTTATGTACTTCCAGTCTTTTTTGCATAATGCGTCTCGCACTTATCTTGCTATTTTTATGACCTTTGTAATTACGAAATAACGGCTTGAACTTCTCCAGCTCAACTATCATCGCTTACGTTGTTGAAATGATAAAATAAAAAAAAACGCTGTAATAACCCTTTAACAATGCACTCATCAGAAAAGTGTCGCCCATTTAAGTTGGCCCTAATTGCGTTAGAGTTATGGCCTATTAGACGAGGTCTAGAATAGCTGCACTTGGCACTTTTATGAAGTGGGGATGTTAGAGAGAGGAAGTGTGGGGAAAAAAATGCTTTTTCGTGGTGTTTTTTATTTTATGAGCTTTTCAGTAACTTAAGGCTAGACATCCCCGAGCTCTGCCCTTTTACTTTGTCTATTCCTTCCTAAGATTTAAATAATGAAACTCCCCTGTTTTGCCTTTTAGCGGTGCTCTTGCACATCATAGTTGCACGAGAGAAGAGTGCTTGGATCACCGGTCGCTGTCACAAAGGGCTTCACTGCACGGCGGAGACGATGACGGAGACACTTCTTCTTTTCTAAGCAATGTCACCTTGATAGAAATCACAAGATCGGAGTTCAGCATTTCTCCGGGAGTCACTGCATCATGTTGCGTTTTGAGCACTTTGATGTGGAATGTCATGTAAGGTGTCAGCTAACAATGAGACTTCCAAATCGGGCCTTCTGGCGCACGGAGAGAGGCGCTGCAGGCACTCATCTTTTAAGGGGCAGTCGGATGAGACACTCTCCCCAATGACCGTTAATGTAGAACAAGAAATATCTTCTAAGTTATGTGCTCTTATTTTGGGTACACAGCCCTGATTAGCATACTCTTCCACTGCACCGAGTCCCTTTGGTGGTGTTTGGATGATTTACAAACCCGATACATATTTACAGAAATCACAGATTCAATAAAACGAGAGTCCAGTTGCTTCCTGCTCCTCAGTCCCGCCGTCCTGTTCTCCACCACCTCCTCCTCCTCATCTCACTCCTCTCCCTCCGTCCTTCACACGGCTCATCTTGCGGCTCTGCAGAGGTAATTAACAGCAGCGTTACATCTGGGGAGATACTGTGAGCTATGTAAGAAAATTAGGCTGTGGAATAATGAGGGTTGAGGGACATGTACTGCTGGTCTGCAGCGGTGCGTTAAAATCAAAGGACTTCCACGGCTAATTGGAGAGAGGTTAAACTACAAGGCGGCCTCACCCCTGTCCCGAACCCTCCGCCCAAACCCGCCCCTTGGACATGAATGCCTCCCGTTTTTTTCCTGTAATTTCGCGTTTCATCTCCATACAACGTTTCATCTCCCTCTTCTTGTGCCGTGGAGAGACGCTGGCGAGGTCACTCTATATTTAAATGCAAACAATTACTTGGTATGATTTTATTTTTCCATCTCTTCCTCGGACCCCCGATAGACCACCCAGCTTGGGTTGGTTTTTTTTTTTGAACGGTCACCAATTACCTCAATGTCCACACAATTGACCATAAGATACACACAGCACAAATCGATGTAATGTGCCTTGATGTGAGCTGACCAGCACATTGACTCACACAAGTGGAATTAGCGCAGCATGAAGAGGAGACACCCCCATGTCCCCCGCCCTATCCGCCCCCCTTCTCTTGCCTCTCCCCTGGTTACAATGATGGCATCAGCAGCACGACACTGTATAATGAGCGCAGACATGGTCCACTGCTCAGAAGAATCCAGTAAATACACTCCCTCTCCGTTGTGTTTGGGCTTGTGCAGAGCAGCTGCATGGCGTGCCTGAGGACGCCGGTATATATGTTTGTGTGTATATTAAAAAAAAGAAATAAATCAAACCAGATTTTGTCCTCAAAATATACAAAATCAGCAATGCGGTGTTTGTTTTCAGGACCCTGCTTTATATACTGCAGCCAGAAAACAGCATTCGTGCTGTCTTACACTAATAATAGTGATGTTTCATAAACTCATATAAAAGGAGATTGGTACCACTGGATCATTGACCACAGTAATAGACTACTAATTAAGCATAATGGCATTATAAAAAATATGATAATTATAAAATAACCAGTCATAAAAAAAAGAATGTTTGCACATGAAAAATGTCAGTATTACAGCATGTTTCCTTCTTATTATCAACCATGTGCTCATGAGTGATATCCATCCATCCATTCACCATGATTATCCTCATCAGGGTGGCAGGAGGGGCTGAATCCCAGCTGGCATTTGGCTGAGAGGCTGAGGGTCAAGCAGCAACATCTGTGGCTGTAAAGTGAAGTGCCAAAAGCTGCAGTTCCTCAAACGTCCACATGAGGCTGGCCTCCATAAGTCCCCATGTTAAAATGTCCAACTTCACAGCAGAAATAAACATGTTTACAGCCTGGTATGTTTAGTTCACACAATGCATGTAAATTATATATAAGGGAGCACATTTTCGTGTGGTGCTGCTTTTAAGATCCAATCAGACGACATTAAAGCAACATACGACGCGGGATTGACTCGAATCAACGTGAGTTATTAGCATACTGTAAAAAGAATAACATGAAACGGTGTGAAAAATCACGAGAGGACAAACGTCTTTGAAGCGTCCTGTTTCTAATCTGTGGGGAAACACTCTTACAGTGAAGCCATTTATGAATGCGAGAGCGGTGACTCATACATACCGTATAATGACAATAAAACATCACCTCAGGAATTATTTTTAGCAGCAGACGCAAGCCACACTTTAAAAACAACTACCTAAGAGCTTCCTGTATGAGAAGATAAATATTATTTTCCTATTTCATAGTAGTGGACTCAGATTTGCAAACATTCAAAATAATAACTTTATGTCGGTATGCAGTCTGTAGAAATAAAACACCACAATAAACTCACAGTTAGTACATTACACAGTTACTAACTCTGCTGCACTCAGCAACTTGCCCCGAAAATGAAGACCGGTGCTAAGAAAGCCTCTTCTTACTGTTGTTGCCCTCCACCTCCAGACGGACTTTCAGGTCAAGCCCAGAAAAATCTTCTTTTTAAAAAATAAGAAACAAAAAGTAATATAGACTTAGCCCAGACTAGCAATAGGCCAATCCACTAACGGCTTCAGGAATTCATCATAAAGCCATTTTCAGTCTGTTCACGTATTAAGAAATACACCTGATTTCATGAATCCCGCTGAACTACTCGCAGCATGGTTTGTGTTACTAAAGCACTGCAAGATGATCGGACAGCTCTGTTGGATTATTTTTAAATTCAATCAATAAATAATCAATATTCATGATTAAATTACATCTTTGAAACAGACTACTATTAAAGAGCTTCCATTTCCTGAACCTTAAACTTCTTTCTGCGCCTGTGAGCAATCCTCACAGCTGATTTACAGCCATCTCCCTACATACAAAGCTCTTCATGGTCAAACATATCTTTAAGAGCCCACTCGAACACTGCGCTCTCAGCATTCAGGGTTCCTCGTGGTTCCTATAGTCTCCGAAGCCTTCAGCTGTTTAGCTCCTCTCCTGTGAAACCAGCTCCCAGTTCTGGCTCTGGAGGCAAACCGCCTCTCCACATTTTAAGATGTGATCTTTTTGATAGAGCTTGTGGTTAAGGCTGACTGAGGCGAGTCCTGAACCATCCCCTGTTTAAAAAAAGTAAAGTTATGCTGCTGTAGGACTAGACTTCCCGTGTTGCACTGGGCTCTTTTCTCTCTCTGTTCGTACAAATTCATGTCCCATCGATGCACGTCACTAACTCCCTGGAGTTTTTCTGCTTTTACACCTTGCAGGTTCTCATGGATTAGTCATATCTCCATTAAAAGGTGTAATTATAGTTATCATTATTATTGTGGCCGTGCATCTGTGTCTCTCTCTCGTCCTCTTTCTTTTCCTCTCCACCGTCACCAAGCGCTTGCTCATGGTGGGAACTGTTGAGTCTCTGTAAATATTATAAAAAAGTACAGTCTAGGGGCGGTCGGTAGCGTAGTGGGCTAAGCGGCCGCCCCGTGTGTGGAGGCTATAGTCCTCACTGCAGCTGGCCCCAGGTTCGAATCCCGCATTGGACGGCCATTTACTACGTGTCACTGACCCCTGCTTCCTGTCTCTCTTTAGCTGTACTATCATTAAAGGCCAAAATAATAATAATAATAATTAAAATTTAAAAAATTACAGCCTAGAGATGCTGAGATGTCATAAGATAACTTCTCTTGGTGTTTTGAATTGAAAACTGAAATGATCCGGACAAGATCACCATGTTTGATTGTAGTATCAGCACAGGCTTTGTTAAATGCTGGTACACATGAAGTCATTTAAAGTATAGACAGTGTTGGTAACATATACTGTTTCTCTGATTTTCTGATTATATCATTTTCTCGCCACGACTGACAAAACCTAGTAACACCAGAATAGGGTCATCACATCACACCCGACCAAGAACGTGACAAGGCCCATGAGAGGAAGTTGAAATTTCCATAGCACAAGCTCGCATCGTATAGCCAGCGACCCATTTATTGTGGCGAGAAGCAGCTGATTCCACGTTCTGGTGGCTGCACAAACTCAGGTTTTTGTTCCATTATTCCATCTTTCAGAAAGATTGGTTCGAGTTCACAGACGCTGAGTCCCCGGGACACGGAGGCAACATACTGACTGTCAATGTTTTAAATTGTTGACATTCTCCTCTTTAAATACAAACACTTTCACACACCGAATCCGCACGCTGGAAACAGAACTCCTCGTGTTTGGCTTTACTTAATAAGGTGTTGTGCTATTTTCTTGCCGCTGCTGCTATTGTTAGGATTTCTTTTTTTTTGTTGAAATTATTATTATTTGTGTGGGCGAGAGTTTCTGCTGCCACTGTCAGTCATTAACAGAAGGCACAATGGGTCCTGACAGATGAAAGAAGCAAATTAATTCAAGAACGATATTAGAATTTGAAGTGTTACCATCCTGGCATGAGCGAGCCGCATTCTTGGATTCTGCTTATTGCTTTGGAAATGCAGCCAGACCTGGAAGATGAACAAATCAACACAAATGAACAGGAAACTTTCTTTTTTTCTCCCTCCTCCCCAATAATTCTACAGTGCATAAATAGCATCGACATGTTTATCAAAGTTTTGAGAGATAAAATGTGTGATGTAGGATATTTCTAATATTTTCATATCTTCCCTGGCAGTACATCATTTTTACTCTGGTGTGAGGATATAGTTTGGAAACCGTTTTTTTTTTTTTACACATTAAGTCGATCAAACATCCTGCCGCGTGAATGTTTTCCCTTTAAGCTTTGCATCACAAAATACGTTAGGAGAGAATCCCCCTCGTAATCCCGCTCTGCACAAGTAGGAGAACAAGCTAAAATGTTCTTTTAATGTTCTAATTCATCAAGTCACTCTATTCAAAATGTCATGAGACTCCATTATAACTGCCTTCCAGTCCTTTTCCAGTCTCTCTCTCTCTCTATTCTGCTTCCCGATTCTGTTCCCAGTCCAGGCCATGCGGTTCGTATGGGAGGGAGGCCATAGCTTTGTTCAATCCCGAAGGGAGACTGTGAGGTTTGCACAGGCTGGAACGGCCTTTCTCTTCTCACAAGTTTTCTTGTTGCAGTCAATGAGGCGGCCAGTGAAGGCAGTTTTTATTATTATTATTATTATTATTATTATTATTGTAATAAAAAGCCTGATAGTTTTGCATCAGACTCCAACAGATTTAACACAAGTCTATACTCAAAAGTGACTTTCACATTGTCTAGGACAGCCCTGCGTGATAACATGAAGAACTGCTGCTGTTCCCAAAGATGGAATTGTAAAACCACTAATACTCAAAGCAATGATTTCATCAGGATGTAAAGCCTTGTGCTGATTCCTAAAAAATGAATAGAAAAAGTATAGTAATATGATTATAAAGGGCTTTGCTTTGGGCTTTAGTTCAAAACTAATAACACAAGTGTCGAATAGAGCTGTTTTTATTTGATTAAAGCTCCAATACACTTTTTTTTCCCCCCTCTTCTATTTTGTTGAATGTCAACTCAGAGGCTTCGTTTTTCTATTTCAGCTGTGAGTGCCTTGTTCAAGGGATCATTTGAACGTCATCACTGTCCTTGGACTGTGGACATTTCAGCCACAGCACCGGGCTACTTTTATGTGAGAGAGTTGCTTACAGTGGTGAGCCAACAACAGAGAGTTGTCAAACATATGCTCAGTTTCCCTCAGCTCCGTGAGGCGTTTTAGAGTCTTTCAGCTTATTGTTTTGGATTTACCATAACTACGCCTGATTTTAGAGGGTGCTGCAACCCCCCTCAGCACTTCCCACATCCATGGTGGAGACCAAAACAGAGCTAAAAGAGAGTTAATATTGGACTTTCATTTGTCGAAAAGACACAAACATGAATGCTAATGTTGCTTTGTATCTGCTGGATGGAAACAGTTTCAGCCATTTCAATCTGTTATTGCAGCCTGTTTCAGGCAATATTCAATAATTAATAACTAATAACTAGGTGTTCACAGTAAATCCTCACAATAAACTACTGTAAAGACACTTTTGCAGTACATGATGGGTAATTATTAATAGTAAATATTGGCTATCAGTATATGTAATATATATTATAATATAATATAATCAAGCCAAAAACTGTTTCTTTGTAAAATTCAGTATTTTAAATGTAAATTTACAGGAATTTACCAGCTACTGATTGCTGTATTTATACAGTAAAAATGTGAAATTGTTGTTATTATTATATTATTATTATTTTATTATTATTATTATTATTATTATTATTATTATTATTATTATTACACGTAATCACTGTGATTTGGGTACAGCACAATACCGTAATTAGGTAATAAAATAATGTAGTTCTACAGTAATGTTGTGAAAACACAGTGCATTGCTGTGATGTTACTGTAATTTGTTGTAACAACAGATGATTAATAAAACTTTATAGTAATGTGTCTGGTTACTGCAGAAACGTAAAACTTCTTAGACTATATTACTGTAAAATAATTACTATACTGTATATTACTGTGAATTTACTGTAATTATTAGCCAGTAATTTACAGTAAAGGTAGAATAATATATTCTACATTGTAGCAGGTTCCTGTTCTGTTCTTGAATTGAAGTTTTTCAGGAACAACTCATGAACGTTATTGATCAAGCTTCTTTAGAGTGCTCACATTTTTGTGTGACCTGCTTGTTGAATCTACAAATACTGCAGTGTAACAACAACAAATGATGCTTTCATGGAATGTTACAGGCTGGAATGAGCCATTTCCCCTCACCGTTTTCATGTCTTAATGCTAACCTAAGATAATCTGCTCCTGGCTCTTGCTTCATGTTTACTGTAGTGAACAAACATGAGAGTGGTATTGATCGTTCCATCTAGCTCTCACCAGCGAATAGGTGGTGTTTTCCAAACGTCCAATTATTCCTTTTAAGCCTCATTGTGCATTACTTTCCAACACCAGCTCCAAATGCATCCCCTTCACACACACACAAAAAAAAATGACGACGTTTGACAGGCAGTCTGAGCCGACAACAATCAAGCGAAATTATTGCAGAAGCCATCAGGATTTGTTTGTGGCTGCAGAATCGAAACCTGTAGTAATTTAGTGTATGGTGCGCATTCGATTATTTTTTTTTTCCACCATAAATCCATTAAAATAGAGTGAAAAAAAGATATATATATATTTATATATTATAAAAACACGGCAGCATCTGCAGCAACTCCAATCTGCATTCAGTCTCAATAATGAAATTTGAAAGAAAGCCCTTGAGAGATTAGGGATTCCCCTTTGCCAACAGATGTTTGTGAAATGAAAGAGTTTCAAAGAGAAGAGGCCAGGGGAGGGGTTGGAGAGGCAGGGCAAGGAAACAACCAAAGTGTAATCTTGAGATGGAGGGAAAATGTTTGGATTCTCTCTGCATTTGCGCGACGGGGGTTAAGAGGACAATGGAGGAGGCTGATTTCGACATTGTAAACGTGCAATCCCCCAGTAGAGGAGTGCTGCATCAGGATCAAGACTTAAACAATGTCGCCTTGCCTTTATCTCTCCGCCACACTCTCCAACGGACCTGCTGGAATTGACTCGCAGTCTGTTATTCCCGAAAGCCTGAATAACAAACAGATCCCTCTCATTCAAGTGCGACTTCATTACTACTCGAAATATCCCCGTATTCAAGCAGACATTGCTATTATATCCCTTGCCTACTGTGACACTCGTCGTAATTTAGTTTACACAGCGCTGCCATTTAATCACTGGCATTTTTTTTTTCTTTAAGCATTTCTTTCCGAAGCTATAAAACACCTGTAAAGTTTTACTTTACGACAACACCGGAACGGCCAAACTTTGACCTTCAGCTATGATAAAACATCAAGCAACACGGGGATCTGAGAAAGAAATTGCTTCAAGATGGGGAGATACAATCTTCCATTCGTCCTCTGTACAAATTCAACTAAAAGAACACTTGTTAAAGACCTCCACTTTATTGGACCGAAGCTGTCACATCTGATAAAGCTCACTGTAACCGAGTGGGCGACCCAGGGACAGCGGGGGGAACCGGGGGATTGGTTGGTGCCAAACTCGTGTGACACTGAAATACACCTTTCACTCGGCTCTCGCCAGACGATCATTTCAAGCTGGTGTAAAAACCAAAAAAAAAAGATAAAGAAGTCACAGCCTCAAAGGCAGCAGCAGCAGCAGACCTGCACACCTTTAAACAATATTATAGCTGTTAAAAAAATCAGCTCCAAATGACAGACTTCACCGCAATCTGGGAACAACATTTGCCGGAGCACCTTGGACTTTAATGACGGCTATGAAACAGCAAATGAGCAAGTGAAGACTTTTTCCAGTGTGAAATCAGGAATGAACACATTAGCCTGTGCTGACAGATGAGTCTTAATTGTTACCTCTGGCAAATGGGACTTCACATAAGAGAACAAAAGCTCTCCTCCCAGCGCCCTGTTTGATGCAATGTGACGATGACCTTGCTGCAATGCACCCTCCGCAAGATCCTTAAGAGTTTATCTTGACAGACTCCCAAAGACTGTCTCTCAGGTGTCGCACTGATAGACCAATTCATTTAACTCTGTCACGATCCGGGGCTTTAGAGGCTGCTGCTTGATGAATCCCTATTGTTCCTCTGCCTGGCTGTTTGCACTCCTTGAGGCGAGCTACATTACTGTTTCAATAGCCTTTAGACTATTACAGCATGAAAAAAAAACCCACAAGATTTTCAATGAGCATTGTCCTTTCTGTCCTATCTTGGGTTACATGGTAACAGTAATGCTATGGACTGCTGGATAAATGAAACATGGATTGCTTGGAGTGTTTCAGTGATTATTAAATTAGTTTAGAGGTGTTACAATTATGTTTGCTTTGTCGTAGTGAGATTTATACGGCTCTCATGTCGGTACCATGCACTGTATGAAACATGGATGTAGTATCTGCAACGTCACCCACTGGTTTCTGAAGAGCTCATCTAATGCAAAAAAAAAAATAAGCAAAGACGTGAATCGTGGGTGGACCTGAAGTAAGCTGAATGAAGCCTGAGTGCTCAAATAAGCCACCTGTAACAACACCTACCTGTCAATCAAAGCGGCTACGCTGGTAATTATGCATAACTTTAAGCCTTAATATAATGTGAGCAGGTGAGTTGTATATAAATTCACCCTCAGTACAGTTGTCATGAACGGGGAAATTAGCTACAGAGACCAAAACATTTTTTTGTACCAGGCTGTAAACATGTTTATTTCTGCTGTGAAGTTGGACATTTGAACATGGGGACTTATGGAGACTGACTCACTTCTGGAGCCAGCCTCAAGTGGACGTTAGAGGAACTGCAGTTTTTGGCACTCTGTACAAAAACCTAAAGATAAAAATATCTTCCTCCCATCCCAAGAATCACTGTAGTCCAACACAACTGTAAAATTAAAAAATGACCTTGTCTTTTTTTACAGTTCAGTTATTTGTACAGATTAAACAAACAAGATACAAAGTATGAATTATCAAGCTTCAGAGGTCTTTGGTCTGCTAGCCCTCAGACTGGAAGGTCTGACCTGGTTCTGTCTAAACTAAACAAAACACGCCTAAAGCTCACAAATCATGTTATCTTATTTATGCCATCACTGGCTTCTAGCTTTATTACCCAATAAGCACAAGCGGTATCAATCCTCTCATCACTCTCTTGTAAAGAAACCGAATCACCCTATTCTGCAAATTGTTGAACGACTCCTTTAAAAGGTATTCCTTTATCTGTTCTGTCACTATCTCCATAACCTCACTGTTGTGTGTGTGGCTGTTTGCCGGGAACACACGAGCGTGACAAGAGGAGAAGAACGATAAATAACCTGCAGATGATGATTCTTGTGGCAGAAGACATTAACCGATAAGAATGATTTAATATCCATGTTGAAAGGTCAAACACAAATACAGTTTTTGAGATTTGAATTCTGTTGGAAAATGAATATTGCATCGGTTTTAGTTGAGATGATTAATAGCGTGGAGTTCCTTTATTTCCTGTTCTATATTTCTCTTTTAACCGAGACTCCCGTACAACTGTCCTTGAGCTGTATGCTGCTGTAAAAAAAAAAGGTGGTTAATTTTAACGCTGTAGGGTGAACTGAACCCAGTTCAGTGAGATAAATACAGCTCACATGATGACAGTATGATTGGCACCTGTGTATTGTGTGTGATTTTCTCCACGTCCACACAAGCCAACTCTGCATGTTAGATAGAGGATCCATATGGCAGCCAGAGGTGCTTGAAGACTTAAATTCAATACCTGCAGTCAATAATATAGCTGTAATCTTCACGCAGCATTGTTTTATATGAAAAGATACAAAAAAATTAAAGCTCTAATGCATGATATGTCCAGTTTTTCTCCGTTTGAGACACTCCCTCTCTGTTTATTTCTGTTTCCTCTTCATTTTGCCACTTTGTCTCATTTCCAGACGGCTAATTTTAATCCGTGAACACAGAGTCTAAGTATAGGAGCGTGAAAAGTCAACTTTCCTCATTTTGTCACCACCCTTCCTGATAATACATCAACAAATCACCACAAGTGGTTGCATCTGACTGTGCACACTCATTTCCGAGCAGCTGGGCTACCTCATTGCCTGGCGGGGGAGCGTGTGAGTGGTGTGAGTGGTCTTGCCTGGTTCAGGAGTGGGCATGCGGGTGTTAGATGAGCCATTGATCCTCCCCAGCAGGCTCTTCCACCAGGCGATTCCTTCGCTCGCACAACCCACCCCCTCCCCCTACACAGCATTGACTTTCTGCCATGACGTTCCGCTGTCACGGCAGGACCTGACATTTAATGATCCTCTGATGGAGTAACGTCACATTTATCACTTGCCGGCAGATGTGACGGGGCAGATTCTGAGAGGCGAGCATGAGCCAAAAAACCAAAACAATATAAGACAGGAAGAGGAGCTGCACTGACTGACAGTGGGAGTAATTCAGAATAAAGTCTCCAAAATGACTGTGCAGAAATGTCTTCTGCAGGCACCCCAAATAGGACAGATTTAGCCACCAGTCAGAAATTGCATTTTGAAAGGAAAAAGTCAAACCCAGGCAGTGCATACTCGGTTTATACTCTGCTTTTTCCACTCTCTTTTTTGTCTTACTGATACCGCATCAATTGTCCAATCTCTGAACCTCTCTCGTGAACAGCAATTGTCCAATCATGGCTTGGCAAACTACTCTAACTAGGCACAGCAGGGCTGTCAAGCTTTGGATCTCTCCACATGTTGAATGGGCACATAATTGGAGCTATATTTGCCATTTAAAAGAGTTTGCAGGGAACGTGTCATTTTTTAGCCCCAAACCACAAGAGCAAATGTGTAAGGAATGATCGGCTCTAAAATAAGCTGCCATCGTTAGTATATCCGGGCTAACTAGGTGCCTGAGCTGGTAAACGAAGGTTACTTATAAGGGCGAAAAAGCATTTCATTAAAGGTCCAGTGTGTCGGATTTAGTGGTTTGTTGTGAAGTTGCTGACTGCAACCAACTGAACACAGCTTGCCTCAGCCTCCCCTTCTTAGGTAAGGCTCTATCTAGGTCTAGTATTTAGTTAGTTTTGTTGTATGCTACTGTAGAAACATGGCGGTTCAAGGTTGGAAGAGGACCCACACTATCTGCAGATATAAAAGATTTATTCCAAGGTAACAAAAAGAAGAGAATGAAGAGAAAAGAGAGGCTGCTTTTGTCCACCACTGTATGAAATCAAGGACCCACTTTCACAATTTACTAAGTGGCACTACTGTCTGCCAACGTTATAGTAAACTACATTATGTGTCCTACCAGGACGAAAAGCTTGACAGGCGTAGCAACAGGAACCGAGGGGAGATTTTTGAACCATTTTAAAAATACACACCTGTTTTTCACCTAACAACTAACAGTCTGTGGCAAAAGCAAAAGAAAGAATATTCAATAATAGATATGTTGAGCTCTTTTCTTTAGGATGATTTCTGTTTCTCTGTAGAAGAAGGCTACTCAGAGAAATAGTCATATGCTATAAGGCATCAGTATCCAGCCGAGACAGACTCTTCGCTAGATCAAGATACCGAAGATACTGTCCAAAATTTCGCCCAACTTCCCGGCCCTGCGGTACTGAGAATATCACAAATGGAAAAAGTCTTATATTCTGAAGTGATCCGCATACTATTTGGCAAGTACAAAAACATCCCAAGTGCGCTTTTCGCCTCAAGCAAGCGGTCTGACTCGCATTTGAAGGCAGAAATCTGCAATGTAAGTTAAAATAGCGACTCTGAGGTCGGATAATTATGCGTCCCTCCTAGTGGCATATCGCTGCGGAAAAAAAAAAAGCTGTCTAACAAATTCTGACCGGGAAAAAAAAAAAAAAGAAGAAGAAGAAGAAAAAGAAAAACAATGTCGAAGGACACTGAAAGAGATGTGTTAATTTACAAAAGGCTTGAGGAAGAGTTAATTAAGCCAGCTGCAGGGAAGTGGGAGAAAGTGCTGAGTCCTGGAGACACAAAATATTTATTCATCAGCCTATTAAAGTTTAATTCCTTTTTTTTCCTCCTATTTTTAAAATGGAGGGAGAAAGGAGGAACGCTTTGAACATTTGACCTTATATGTAAAAGTGTAGGGTGAGTCTGAGGAGCCTCGGGGATTGTTTTAATCATTAAGAACCAGCAGCAAGGGAACAAAAAAAAAAAGAAGAACTTGCTCAATGCTCTGCTGGAGCGGACTCACTTATTCAAATCAGATTATTGCAGCATTTGATTATTCCTTTTTCCATTTTGTGGAAAAAAGGGAGCTCGCTACGGGATATTCAGGTGAGAAAACAGATATGTAACGTCCTCTGTGGCTGTGAAGTGAAGCCAAAAGCTGCAGTTCCTCAAACGTCCACTTGATGCTGGCTCCAGAATGAGTCAGTGGGTTGCTTGACAGGTGGGTGCCGTTACAGGTAGCTTGTTTGAGCACCCAGGCGTCATTTGACCAGCTTGATCCATGTCCTTGCCGATTTTTAGGAGGCAGAGGAGGCAGGACTACCAACTTGGCGGCGTCCAGAGCAGAGCCACAGATTTTGAGCTCTTCAGAAACCTCCACCCACGCCCATTAATTCTTTATGCTGACAGTGGCTCCAGACAAATAAATATATGACACACAACACCTGTCTGAATTCTGCCCCATCATGTCAAACATCATGCTCCCTCCTTTCGGATGAAAGGATGGGGGCCTGGCCGAGGAGGAAATAGTCGTGTGCTTGATTTGTCTGCAGCCTAATTATATGGCAACAAACGAGTTGCCAATCATGAGAATATATTGTCTGGTTTTATCTCAGGAACTCATCAAGTCAACCCAATTAAAAGCTGCAATGAGAAAGACATCGGCAGTGAACAGGGCTTTCATTCAGTTAATTCATGATTGCCAATTAAAATAGAACAGCGTGCAAAGTTGTAAAGCTGTCAGGAGGGCCAAGCTAAATTACCCTTTTCCACTTTGAATGATGGATGCGTTCATTGCTCTCCCTTATCTTATTTATTCTCTGGGCAGGAGAGGGGGAGGAGGTGGAGGTGGTGGTGGTGGTGGTGGGGCAAAAGCAGGAACAGTTTAACGAGTGTGTCGCTAATGAAGGAGGCTCCTCCTTTCAGAAAACCCGAAATCTGCGAGTGGAAGATTTGTTTTGCTTTTTCTTGTAATTGTAATTAAATCACGTACACGATCCGAGATCCATCCCAATCCGCTCACACAATGCCTTTTGGATAAAACACTGCAAGTCAGCATTGATACTGATATCTGTCCTCTATAGGTGTTTTAATATTTCATCACAGCACACACTGACAGCACGAATCAAGTTATGTTCCAGACAGTCTTAAAATGTTCTGTTTGTGTCAACGCGGCACTTTAAATCCCATTTAAATGTGTCCACAACAGTCAACGTGAAGGCAACTTATCCCGGTTGTGTCTTCTGCACCATTAGCCACTGTTGCCATACTATTGATGGCCTAATTAAAATGTGTCAGGCTGAAATGTGTCACATTTTTTAAAGGCTGAAATTGATAGCTCACATTAATTTTCACTTTCTCAAAATGACCTTTAATTTTCCCTCGCCCAAAATGCAGGCTTGTGTCTACACCGGCACACCCTCCCGTTCGCCTGCTCCCCGAAACAATATGTCAAGCGGCTTTGACAACACGCGAAAGAAGACGGTCGTTTCCCTCAGAGCGGAGCGCCTCAGAGCTCAAATTGAAGTCACTCTCGGATTTCAAATATCCACGAGAAAATGATATGCCTACGCCTCCCTGCAGAGTAATGCTTTCCAACGTTCATCATCACTGATACTGACCCCACTCCCTTTTGCAATTTCCTCACTCTTGCTCCTTTCAGGGTTGCCCAGCTTTTCTATCCCCCCCTTGGGATTCTCTCCTTATGAAAGCAAAACAACCCCCAGATCCAGAAGTGTCGCTGTGGTTTGAGCTTTTTTCTTTAAAAAAGAGCCCAGCGGAGGGAGAAAGAGAAAGTGATAGTTTCCATTTGGGCTCCAGAAACCATGAGTTTGTTCTCATCCCCCTCAGGAGACATGCACCACGGGTCAAGCTCTTTGCAACAGATTAAAAGAGAGTGTCACTAATGTCACCCAGCCAGGGAATCAATGGCATAGCGTAGGAAATGAAAGCTGTGACGGACGACCACATCAGCTCCTGTCACCGTGTGTCTACTCGGAGTATTCTCTTCATGCTGGCAGCTGCCGTGGACCTGAGGGGGGGCCCTGTCAGCTGAAGCCAGCGTGGCCCCGGCACACTCCTGAACCATGGAAAGCCCCACTGGGGCCTTTTCTTGAAAAAAAGGCTCACGGCTTCACTCCACACTCACACCATCGGCTCAATCAACTCGTGCCACTCTAGACTGAGCTTTAGCCGCTGCACCAGTGGAGAACTTTTCTCATTTCCAACACGGGCTTGTCCTCACATGAGAAATCAAAGTGTTAAAAGTTAGACACAGAGAAAGATTAAGTGAAATTGGACAGAGAGTGGTTATTTTGTGAGTGGAATTATAAGACTTTCCTTTTCTCTCGCTTCTGGTCACATTGATAATAAACATTGCTTAATCTCTATTTCATATACTGATTGCACTCGTTTGTCAGACGATGGATTTAATCACCGTTTGTCATCCTCCTCCATTTATTTATCATTTCCCCCCTTTTTCTTTGTTTCTATGTGCGTGGAATCTCATAAATTTAGATGTCTTACACTTGTTTGTTTCAAACAAGACAAATATATCTCTCGATATCTCACAGCCCTTTACTGCTCAAGTGTATCCGAGGCTAAAAGAAAGCTTTCTCTTGATGCTTGGCCTTGTCAGGCTGAGTGACACAGACGGTTTACTACTATAACAGTGGCAGATTTACCTCTTGAACTCCTATTGAACAAATTTGTCCGTAATTGAGGAAGAACAGAGCAGATTTTTTTAAGTTGCCAGCTGAAACGCAAAAACTTTTGCTAGAATCTGATTGGTAACGTTAGCTCCGTCCTTTTTTTTTTTTTTTAATGTTGCCAGCTGGATCGTTTCTTTAAGAGGGTTTGAAATATCTACTTGATGGCTACATAAATATGCTAAAGCAGTCGAGTTAAAAAGTCGGGCCTCCTCGCCAGCTGGTGATCAGTGCAGAAGATGAAGAAATGTGAAGAAAAGTGCAGAGCTTGTACGACCTGCTATCTTTGCTGTAACTGAAAAAAATGTAAGATCAGACAGTAGTTCAATCAAAAGCACTGTTTGGCTGCTTAGATCTCATCGTTTTAATTCTCATATAATATGTTTCACTTTTAACATTACAAGATAAAAGCCTTTTAAAGACGAGGACATATCAAATCCAGTAAAATGCTCCTTGGTCTTGGAAGCTTACTACTGTAGGCAGTATGCCAATTAGCTGGACATGCTAACATTTGCAGCTTATGTTAAAAACATAGACTGTATAAAAAATGGATGTGCTGACACCGTCTTGGCAGTCCTGCCTCTGCCGCCTCCCAGCTAATCTAAAGATTGGCATAGAGACGGATCGTCGGCAGACCCGAGGCGGGGCGAATGACGCCTGGGTGCTCAAATAACCCATCTGTAATGGTACCTACATGTCAATTAAAGCGTCCACGCTGCATAACTTTAAGCATTGATATAATTTGAACGGATGAATTATAGAAAAATTCACAGTAAAAATTCCTCAGTACAGTTGTCATGAACAGGGAAATTAGCTATAGAGACCAAAACTGTTTTTTGTACCAGGCTGTAAACATGTTTATTTCTGCTGTAAAGTTAATATGGGGACTTATGGAAATTTACTTATTATGTAGTCAGCCTCAAGTGGCCAGTAGAGGAACTGCAGTTATCGGCACATTGGCCTTACTTCATCGACTGTATGTATAAGATGGCGCCTCTACTTCTTCCCAATGAAGTCAAAATATATTGGATATGGGTGCTGCCAGCTTGATTCACGATAAAGCCAGTGGTAATACGGGAAATTGACTATTTGAAAATTACATTTTTGTTAGTTTTATCCTTGATTCTTAAGCAACACGGGCAGCCTTTTTTTTTTTTTTTTTTACTACTGAGAGTTAACTCCATTATGAGGCAGAAAGAAAAACAGCATCATTTGAACAAATTAAGATATCAGACAGTTGACGGCAAATATTTGTCCTTGTTTTCCCACTTTGAACTCAATCTAGCTCCAGCTGTAAAGTCTATTTTCGTTTTTGTGCCTAAAACAATGCCTCGCTTTATATTCGCTTTCTGTGTTCCGAGAAGAAAAAAAAGAAACAAAGATTGGTAATGTATTTCTTTCAGCTCGCCCTCTACCCCACTGACTCAGCAAGTGTTCTTGGCTCATAACAATCCCATTCACATAAAGACGGAAAGAAAATTTAATAGGCAGAATAGAAACTCCCGGAGCTTAATGAGGAGTATTTGAAATACACCCGATAAGATGAAGAAGACCTGAGTTTTCCACCAGCATTCATTACCGAGTGTATTCAGTCAACCCAGCTCCTCATGCGTGTCCGAGTATTCCCATTCGACACTTGTTGGTTGATCGAGTCCATTAGATTATCACTGTTCATTTCCTTTTCCCCGAGATTGGGGACTCACTTCTGTCACCAGCAGGATGGTTCAGGCACTGCGGGGAGAACCAGATTCGGCTTGACAGGGCTGCATTTGATTTTCAGGATCAGGATGCTTCTTCGCCTGACGCAAACACCACCTGGGCTGTTGGCTGTGCTGTTTGTGTTCACCTGTGCCTTGCAAGAAAGTATAAAAAAAGGCGCTGCTTGTTTCCTTGTTAGATGGTGGCCAGGAAACACGGGGGGCTTGTTGGAGCAAACAGAATGCAGATGCTTGTGGTGTGGGAAAAAAAAAGGGGGATGTGGAAAGAAGAGGAGCAAGCAGATGAAGGGATGGAGGAGGAGGAGGAGGGGGGGGGGATAACAAGCTCTTTGCCAACCAGGCAACCATGAGTGCGATTGCTCTGCTGGAGTGAATGCAACAGGCCTGGGTTTTTCAGCCTGACTACTGGAGCATGTGAACACACATCTTCCCCGCCATGGGAGAGGAGACTGTCATGACAAAGCCAATGCCTTTGCCTCTTTTTTTTTCTTTTACTGTCCCTTCCTGTTCCTCATCTATGTCTCTGTCTCATCCTGTCCTTATTTCTGTCTTGTTTGTGCTTGCACTCTGTTTGGTTCCTTTCTCTCTTCCCCATTGTATATAACACGAGGTGACATTATTTCCCCTCTTTCAAAATGGAAAGAAAAGCATCTGGGTGATGTGCAGCCAAGGCTTGCTGTCAAAAGCTTGGAACATTTGCCACGTTTTCAGGGAAGTCCTAATTGAAATCCCTGGCTCTGGAGGTGCAACAAATAAACTAGAAATGTGTAAGCTAGAAATGAATACAGATGCCATCTGATATGCAACCACAAGCAGTTTCCTTTTAAAATGATTGTGTGCCTTAATGTGAAGGAACATTTTTCCTCCACACAAGAAGCAACTTTATGTTGTGATATTCTTCAACTAAAAAAACAAAAAAACTATATTTAATGTATCAGACAATAATCCCTTCTGGGCATAAAAGCTGGAATCTAAAAGTTTGTGTAGATTTCTTGCTCTCTTGCAGATGGTGGTGGCTACAGTCCTAGTATGATCTTAGATTTCTGGATGTTACAGTCAATAAAAGGACATTCAAAGAAACTTCTCAAAGTACTGCTGCATCAAAGTCTTCTCTGCCCTAAATTGTAGAAAATCCTGCATGCTAAATATCCAGAGTTAGAGTTGGACCTAAATACTATCTGGCTGAAGGCAACACACCCAAATGTATGTCATGGGATACTGTAGCATGCTGTGTATGAAGTTATTGTTCCTGTGGACCGCAGTAAATTTGTCGACATACGGTCTGACTCAAGCGCCAACCTCCATCGCTGTCTAGTGAAGCCAATGAGGAAGGCCCAAAAACTGCAGTTCCTCAAACGTCCACTTGAGGCAGGCTACAGAAGTGAGTCAGTCTCCATAAAGGCCCACGCACACCGGAGCAGATAGCTGCCAGTCTAGTCAATGAGGACAGAAAATCCGA
Source organism: Larimichthys crocea (assembly GCF_000972845.2). Lineage (NCBI taxonomy): Eukaryota > Metazoa > Chordata > Actinopteri > Sciaenidae > Larimichthys > Larimichthys crocea. The sequence continues at coordinate 6,065,558 of NC_040033.1, forward strand.
CACAGAATCAACATAATAAACTTCCGCCCCCTTTCAAAATAAAACGCAATACGCAGTTCATGTAGCTTATAACAACTTCGCATCAACGTTACGTCATGACCGGTGGCACCAGGTGAGCAGTCAATCGATCAAAGGGTCTCGACATGAACGACGAGAGACTAATTGTTGAAGTGGAACAACACACAATAATTTATGACACAACAGATGCTTTTTATAATCTCCTCCACGTCGGAGAAGCAACGTCAGCTGTTTGTTGTTGTTGTTTTCTTTATACACAGTTTATCGCGGGGTCTCGTGTATGTCCAGGATTCTCGCGTGATCTCGCATGAATACGGCGAATCCACTGCCGTTGCGCTGCCAACACGTGCCAATGTGAGTTGGCGGCGGGGAAAGGACGCAGCTAAAACGCGGTGCTTACGTCTCCTGTGTGAGTCCCGTGTAAGTCCCCACGTTAAAATGTCCAACTTCACAGCAAAAAATAAACATGTTTACAGCCTGGTACAATTGTACTGAGTCTGGACTTTTCTAGAACTCACCTGTTCAGGCCAGAAGTTACGCAGGCTCAACTGCTGTGACGTTAACTGTCAAAGAGCGAGCTCGGGACTTCAAGGGGTGAGCGTTTCAGATTAAATTTATAGATTTTGGGTGACATATTGGTTTAAACTGCCCCTACAAACCTAGATATGATGAAGCAGTGTGTCATTCTGGTGTTTGCAGTTAAATTTGAATAATGTTACTAAGTTAATTACCGATTTACACATCCAAACAAATGTAAGTTCAATATTCACTCTCTTTTTATCTCTGTTTTGGTCTTCACCAACTCTTGAGGGAACGTATTTGGCTCTTCTTCACTCGCCAGTATCTGACTTTGTTGGACCTGTGTTCTGTGCTCAGCAGGTATAGAGGACAGTGGGTTGCTGCTCCAGGCTGCTGAGGGAAGCGAGGTTGATGAAATTAGAATTTAGAGGCTGTACAATCAAAACATTGAGCTAAAATAGGCCAAAAAACTCAAAGAGGGTGGGTAAAACTTGGAGATTTAAAGATGTCTTGTATTGTTATTATATTTGGTCAGTGGACGAACCAAGAATCAAATGTATTTTGAAGTTTTGACCCGATGTTTCACAAGCCTTACCTCCCTGCACTGTACAGTATATTACAGTATATTACAGTGCCTGTGTTGACAAGGCGGATCTCCTCTGGCAGACTTATTTCCCTTTTGCAGAGATTTCTGTAGGTGCATATCTGAGAGTGAATTGAGAGCACAGCCCGAGCTGCCACGGCTCTCCCGCTCTGTGACACACTCAATGCAAGCGAGTTGGCTCTGTCATTAGGATTCGGATCAGGATGCTGTCTCGGTCGACACAAACCGAGGTGAATGAACATGTCTGTCTGCAGCGAAGACGTTCCTCTTTCAAAACCTGCTGTGACGCATCTGGAGGGAAATTGCTGAGGATGACCTCCGTGCTTACCTGTTATCTACCTCAAGTATTTACCGGCATATATGTACCTGGATCTTCTCGAGGGAGAATTACTTCTAGATGCGCCTCGCAGACGCGATATTGCCTGATGCTATATGAGAGATGCCACGACTTCATGATAAACTTTCAGTAACATTGATTATTCACACAGATGCAGAGGATTGTCCTTGAAGAATGACTGTCTCTGCAGTGTTGGCAGCTTGTGTCACCAACCACCAAGTCATAATTCTGCTTGTGTGCAAAATTGCATCTGCAAGCATGACAACATTTTCAACACTCTGTATATCAATGAGGATTAAGACAATTTATATATGGGGGGAGTGCAAGCAGAGGTACTGTGCACTGTGCACAATCTCCTTGTGAGAAAATACGAGGAAGAAATAAAATACCTAAAAAGGCAGTAGGGTTGATAAAAACCTGTTACATTAAATTATTCGAAATCTAACCCTCTGCAAGACAAGTTCTAAGCTGCAACTCAGCAAGATTGCCATTCCTCCCCCGTAATCTATTTAACCCTCAGGGGAACAGGGGAGGTATGGGCTAAATTAGTGTAATCTGAATTTCTTGAATATGGTGGTTTCAGCCAGTGAGGGATTGTATCCGCCTCCAGCTTCAGTGGTCTGACAGACAATGAGGATATGACCATCTGAATCGATACAGCCAATCCCCCATGATTAGGTCATCCATTAGTTCACTTGATCTTTCAACCCTCTTACATTGCATCTGATGAAAATGTAATCGCTCAATACTTGCTGGATGATTAGTCCTAAATCCCTGCTTTTCAAAGAGGAGAAGCAGGAATGTTTTGATGCAGCATATGCAAATAAGTCCGCCTTTTGTATTTTGGTCATGGTGCCGGAGTCAGAGGGACGTCAATTCCCTGGCCTTGTCCCTTGAACATCAAGGCCCCTTTGCTCCTTCTGATCCCCGGCTCTCTGCAGCCTTATGAACACCATGTAGTGAAAACGCATGTGTGCTATGAACGCCGTCTGAGCCTTGTTGAGAGAAGCGCTGGCCCTGATGTGTTCTGAGCTCGACAGAAAGAACAATGAATCGACAGAAGGAATTAAAATAAAATAAAAAACAATTAAGCGGGCATTTAAACCCGTGTGCAAATGTCTTGGTGCAATTATGGAGCAGAGACGGAGTCAGAGATGAATTAGAACAACCACTAAATGGAATTCAGTTTGATGATAAATCAGGATCCCACTGTCAAGATCACGGTGTGAAAAAGGTCACTTGCTTTGAATCATTGCTCCGCCAGCACTAAAGAAGACGAAGGCCGACGCAGCGTAGTGAATTCCATTTTCATAAACTTAAAAACTTGAATCAAAATTAATTAAATTGTAGTTCTGAGGACACTGCCATATTTCTGTGTAGTTTCTCCTATCTGCATAATAAAAACTGGTGCATGTGTCACTCTCTGAGGCTTGTTTGCTGAACTCGACTGCGTTCAGTCCTTTGTCCCGTGAAGTGCTGCTCCACAAAGATAACATATGTTATGACAGCTCTTTAGCTGTGAGCACAGCGGCATGTTTTCTTTAAATGTCCACCTCGGAAATCAATACCTTGTTTAGAACTGAAATTGGCCAGTCAATGTTACAATCATCTGTTTCCAATGACAGTGAAAGGCAGTTACTGGAATTATAATGTCAACTGTCTTTTCGCAGGTCAGAGATTTACCAGCAATTAACATGACTCGACTTTTTTTTGCTGTTATCGACATTTATATATATCCATGTATTGGACCTGTACCTTTTGGATACGTGGAAAGATTGTAAACACAACAAATTTAAAAAAGAAAAGAAAATGCAATTTGATTCGACCGAATCTGATTAATTGAATAATTGAAATTGGTAGCTACAAGTGACACATAAACAGGTAATAAAAACAGATGACTTAGATGGTTTTGACTTTGTTTTGTGTTTCCTGTTTTATTTTGTATTTCTCCTCGCTATGTGTCTCGTGTATCTCTACTTCCTGCCTTTGTTGCGTTCTGTCTAGCTGTCCTTCCTTGTGTATTTAGTCTTTGTGTTTCTTTGTGTCTTTGTTTGATAGTTCTGTGTCTGTTGGACAGTGATGTTCACTGTGGTGTCATGCCAGAACAGGAGCTGGGCAACCAGGCAATGTTACGGGGGGCTCAGCAGCGTCTATAAAAGGCTGAAAGACAGACGCCGAGCTGGGCTTCTTGCTTCTTGCTTCTTGTTCGGCTGTTAGCAAAGTTGTCCACTTGCTAGATTATTTTTTTGGCCTTTTATGCCTTTAATGATAGGAAAGCTGAAGATAGACAGGAAGCAGAGAGAGGGAGTGACACACAGTAAATGGCCGTCCGATGCGGGATTCGAACCGGGGCCAGCTGCAGCGAGGACTGTAGCCTCCACACACGGGGCGGCCGCTTAACCCACTATGCTACCGACCGCCCCCACTTGCTAATTTTTGATGATAAGTAATGTAGTCATAACAAATACACATGCACAGATGTCCATATTCATGATGTTGGTATTGCACTCTCAAACTTGGGGGCCCTAAATCTTTATGTTGCTTTCTCATGAACAAGACGGGTGGTGTCCATAAAGGTTTATCTGACTGTATTAGAGCAATAACTACGCGTGTAAACACTAAACGGAGCCACTGAGATGCAAAAGCACACGATTGTCCTTGGAGGTCGTATTTTAGTAGCGCTCCATATGCTGCAACAGTTTCTACCCGTTCTCACTGTTTTCCTTGTTAGCCTGAGAACAAAAAAAAAGACCCATCAAGCGGCGTGTCACCGGGGGGAGCGGATAACACTATAGGCGAGAGGTAAGAGGAGGTCAGAGCATCCTGATGATTTGAGAAGATGTAACGGAGGCATGGCGGTTAAATGCCTGGGCCGTCCGTGGGATCCGGAGGGAGCGGGGCGTCGGCCACATCACCTCAGGCATCTCCTGACCGAGCGTGATTGATGGGGAAGAGCTGACGAGCCAGGCTCCCAATGTCACTCTCCAATTAAATAACTCTCACCACTGAACTGCAGTCCCCCCCCCACCCTCCCGCGATACGCCTCCCTCTTCTCCTCCCTTTCACCTCTCCCTTTATTATCACACACCCACTCCTCCCCCCCTCCCCTCCCGTGCTCTGTCTTGCTTTAAGTTGAGTTCTTATTTAGTCCTCCTTCCTTTTTATCTTCTTGGCACTCTCCTCCTTTAACCTCCCTTTCTTTAGCTGCTTTCCCTTTGCCTCAACCAACATTATTCTTCCTCTTATCCCACTACAGTACACACAAGTTTATTTTTAGCTGTCCATTGTCCCGTGTCTCTAATTTCAGCTTTGCTAACTGCTCTTCCAAGTATGACAGACAGAGGCTGCTCTTTCTATTAGTTTGGGTCAGTGCTCCCTTCCTAAATGACAGAGCAGAGGAGACAAAAGGAGCTGCACAATTATAATATATTCTGTCCCAAAATGCAAATAGCATAGAGAAAAAATCATACACAGAAGATCATCCTTGGGTGACTAATGATCAGGGCTGTGTTTATAGTGAAATGCAATGTTTTCTTATGTGAGAACAGGTGTATTTACTGTGAAAATGTATGTAAAAAAAAGTTCAAACTGTTTACACTGGCACAGTTTGAAGAGTTGTTATATTCTGTGCAAATGTACAGTGTTATTAGCTGGAGATGCCGGTGCATGCTGTAGGTTTGCTGTCACTAATTAGGAATGTAACCAGCACTGGTTGGTTTCAAAGGTTTGTGAGCATAGAGGTGCAGCAAAGTTTAGAGGAGCCAGCCTTATGCTGCATTCTACCGTCGCCACAGGAGCTCGGGCTTGCAGCTAATTGGATGAAAAACAAATAGAAATGGGAACCGAATTACACTTAAAAAAAAACTGCATTTTAAAATTAGGAAAGTGTGAATTATTCAAAGAAAAGCAAAATGAAATGAAATATGTCCAGTAGACTTTTTTTTACAGCACCCATTCTGACATGAAAATGACAAAGAAAGCCAACAATGTCGCTCTATGACAAATGAACAAAAACCAAATCAAATCACAATATTTGGGTCTAGCCCAAGCGGCAATCTCTGTGCCTGAATATGAAGCCTGTGCCAAAAACTGCAGTTCCTCAAACGTCCACTTGAGGCTGGCTCCAGAAGTGAGTCAGTCTCCATAAGTCCCTATGCTTCACAGCAGAAATAAACATATTTACAGTCTGGTACAAAAAACAGTTTTGGTCTCTATAGCTAATTTCCCCGTTCATGACAACTGTACTGAGGGTGAATTTATATACAACTCACCTGTTCACATTATATTAAGGCTTAAAGTTGTGCATAATTAACAGCGTAGCCACTTTGATTGACAGGTAGATGCCATTACAGACGGCTTGTTTGAGCCTCCAGGCGCCTCAGGTCCGCTGATGGTCCACGTCTTTGCGGCTGCCAGAGCCACAGATTCTGAGCTTCAAAACGTCTCTTTGACACAGACACGGCGTCCATTCTTTACACCGCGAGTGGTAAACACAGATGTTACCAGTGATGCTAATTAAGGTTCCATTCCATTCAGGTCAAAGGGTCAGGCTGCTGCTGTGGTGCATGTTGAGACCCTGCTGAAACAAATGGAATGGTCATTGATACAGTAACACCTGGTTGAGGATTTCATGTTAAATATTAAAAAAAATACTTTTATGCCAAACATAAAATGTCATTTTAACACGTGACTTGCAGGATTTTAATTAATTCTCAAGGTGATGGAGGGGTGTTCTCTCATTGGATGAAGGTGTCAAAAATGTTGTATTGATTTTTTATTTTTTTTTCTCTCACCACCGAGGCAGTCATTTAACAGTACACATGCCATCTGCTGCCATAAACTTGGCAGGTTTGAAAAAAATTCGGATCTTCTTTTCTCTCTGCCAAAAACGCAGCGTGTGTTTTCTGGCTCCCTCCCTCCTAAAGCCCCCCCCTAACTTATTTTTGGTCAAACTATTTCGATAGGTTCTCTCCACTCCAGTCAGCTAGGATTTGGCTCAGACGAGATCGTTTCCTGTCTGCTGCTGCTCCTGCTGCTGATGCTGCTGCGCGTCCCCCCCTGTTGCCTATGTTAAGAGAGAGATAGATGCATACCCAAAACCCTGCAGCTGGGGTTCCCTGCACGGAGGCAGCACTGCGCAGGAGAGAGGAGAGAGAGAGAGAGAGAGAGGAGGTGGAGGAGGAGGGAGGGAGGAAGAAAGCGAGAGAGAGAGAGAGGATCACATTTGCCACATCCCTGCCAAGGGTGAGAGCATTTTACGCGCGATCCAGTCGCCTGATCTCCAGCAGCTCTGCTTCTGCCACCAGGACTAATATCACCATGAAAACTTTCTAACTCTTTCTTTCGACATAAGCTGATTTTGTGCGTGGAGGAGAGAGAGAGGAAAAAAAAAACCAACTTTTACCACCAGACACCATCTGTGCGGCAGGGGAAGTTATCCCAACCTTCTTCTTGGTGAGTATTTTCCAGGAGATTTCAAAGCGCTGTTGCGATCATGTGTCGACTTGTTTTTTTCCATCTCAGTTTCATTTGTGTGTGTTCTCGTGCCTTTTCCTGTCCCGTCGCTTATTCTGTAATTAGTATTCCACGGACACAGGTTTCCTGCGGCGGTCACATTTTTTTTTTGTACTGTCGATGTTCGCCACGATTCCCATCATGTGTTGATTTGGCACCATCATCTCTCATCTTTACTCCTCCACAGCCTGAAGTTGTTAAGATGTTCAATCGATCTGTGTTAATGATCCGAGCAGTTTATTCATTTCTTTCTTTCTTTATTTATTTTTTATTGGACGAGCGTCTCTTATCGATTCGGGAACAGGTGCGTCCCTGCGAACTTTTTTTTTTTTTTCCTCTCCCCCCCTGCATTGTGCAGGTGGTGACAGCTAATGCGCAGTGATTGATACTTAACGGGGATGGGGGGGTCAAAGCAAGTCAGGTCACATCTGTGCGCAAGGCCGAGCACAGGGGGTACCTGCTGATTTACACAGCACAGAGTCCATGTCAGAGATTACAAGCTGCAAAAAAATGTTATTTATTTTTGATTTTCTGCAGTGAACAAGCGGAAAAAAATAATAATGCAGGCAAGCAGGATAAAAAAACTTATATTCAAAGCATGGATTTAAAATAAAAACATCCGACATGTTTAAGGTTAATATACCTCCATGTGTTTTGATGAACTGCACAGGGAAGAGATCAAAAATGCATGGATCGATGTGGATCAATACACAATAAAATAACTTATAAAGATGGAGATTTCTTGCAGTGCAAGTTTTTTTTTTTTTTATATTTTCTGACTGTGCAAAATAACAAACTGTGTTTTTTTTGTGTTGTTGTTGCATGTAATCTCCACGGCGATGAGTGGAGCATACAGCATGATATAGTATTTCATCAGCATTTATAAATTATGTCACATCGCTGCAAGAGCAGGAAGCGGTATTTATGTGTCTGGGAACGTGTGGAACTTGAGTGGTCTCATTGTTTTTTTAAAGGCATGATTCCAGACATGCTTCAGCAGAGACCTCCATTAAATGCACAGCTTTTTGCTTTTATCACGGGGATATAAATTGGGAATAAATGTGTGGCACGAGACGGGAGTCGGTGTCATAACTCAGCCTTGCCGTCTTTGCGAGCGTGCGTTTAAACTCAGTTGAACTCCTCACGGATGCTGCATTGTGTCACGGGAAATGTACACACTGTCATTCAGGCTTTAAATCTACCAGCAGAGGATGAATTCAAATGAAGCGAGGTATCGGGCGCCACCTTTTAACCGGAGGGACTCGGGTTCGAGCTCCTGCGTCAGCAAGACTCTCTTGGTCTGTATGTGCTGTGAGTGTCCTTGAAGACCCACCAGCTAAAGGGTTACTGTGGCTCCAGCTGACCTCGTGTTCTGATTTCCCAAGGAAAGAGACGAACAAAGAGGGAAGGTCGAGGAAAAATCGATGAGGGGCAACGTTATTATTTATAGAAAAACTGCTCATATGCAGCCCCCTTTTTTTTCTCATATTCCAAAAGCTCTGATCTATACGATGGCTTCCTTCATCTGGATCCAGGAGAATATCCTATAAAGTTAAACAACACCATAAAAAGCCTTGATGAAGCATCTCAGATCATAATTAACTTAAGTTCTCAGCTGTTTGTGTTTGTGTATTCTGGCCCATGACATGAACGTACACAATGATTGAGGAGAATATGGATCAGAGGAAGCGTGTGATTGGTTACTGAGCGCTGTAGCTCTGGTAATCCTGTTGTGAGACTGGCAAATGGGATTAGAACACAGTGTGTGTGTGTGTGTGTGTGTTAGAGAAACAGAGCCGGGGGATGACTGGAAGGCTTTACATTCACGGCTTTATCTCACATTTTCACTTAATTTAGCATCATCACTTTGGCACTGGACCAACAAAAGAATCTGCGTCTCTTCGCACTGTGGACTTTGACCATGTTTTTTCAAAAGGCTGGCGATGCTGGACTGAGTCAGCCAGATCAGAGGAGGGATATTTTGTGCTGATATTTGAATTTTTTTTTTTAAATGATAAGAAAAGAGTTGGGTTTTTTCTCTGCGGGGTTGGAAAACTAACTGAAGCATTCAGAGACGTTTGGCACCAAAACATTGCCAGTGCTCTAAGGCAGGAGGGGTAAAACTGCCTTTAAATGAAGGAGAAGAGGCAGTTTGATAGTTGAAGCACAGCGCCTCTGTCTTCTCTCTCACTTTGGCCTTCTCTTTTACATTTTATGCCCGTCATCGGGCCCTCGCTTTTCACTCCAACCACAGTATGAAAAACAACTTCCGCCGAGTGAGATAATCCATCACAGCCGAACGCCGACGTTGTTTTTTTGTGTGTTTTTTTTTGGTTCCGCCAAACTTTCTCTTCTGTTTCGTTGTCACTTCATTGAGCACGGGTTTGAGTGTTTTCATATCAGCGCCGCGTTACGCTCTGCTTACTGTCAATCACCTGACGCCAACAGGAAGGAGGAATGGTGGTCGTCTCTCGAGAGGGAACGCTCTTGTCACTGCCTGTGCAAATATTTGCGAGAAGAGCCGGATTTGACGTTTCAAAAGGATCGAAAACGAAGGGTTTCTCGAGTCGCTCTGCGATTTGGACAAATCAACTCGACAGTAAATCAGCAAAAGCTCATTTAATAACAAGCCGATATCTGGCTTAGTGAGCATGCTGCTGCGCCCACAACCACATTAGCGTTATCTCCCGTGTGTATCTGACTCCCATCTCTTCTCCAGTGTTCGGAGTTTAGAGAAATGAGAAGCATTAAAAACTCAGGCCTGCTCAGCTCAAACTGACCCTGCACCGATTTTCCTCTCCCACAATACCAACCGCTGCAACCTGCCTTCACAGCTCGTGCTGCCCCGCAGCCAGATCTGCTCCACTTTCCCCACCTCTACCATTAAATTGTCACGCAAGAGGCGGTGACTTTGTGCGCGTTCGCGCGCCGTCGGATTCCAGTGCACGAGCACATCAGGAGGATTTTCTGCAGTTTTTTGGTTTCTTGGATAAAGTTTTTGCCTCGTAGGGGTTTGTGTGTTTGCTTCCTGCACCTCGAACCAAAGAGGAGAGGAGGAACAATCTGAAAGCACATTTTTTAAAATAGATTCTCAGATGTTTAGGGGTGCTTCTCGCAAAAAAAAAAAAAAAACCCAAGATGTCTGCAGGGGTGACAATCACACCGTTATGATTGATTTCTCTGTTAATTATTAGCCCTGGATAATGACTTGGCTGTGGTGGAGGTACAACAAATCACTTCCACAGGATGTGTGGTGTGCCGTTTTTATTTTGCTGGGGGAGTCGGGGGGGTGGCAGAGAGGAAGTGAAATGAGAACTGGAGAATCTGTGTGGGAAGAAAGAGGTCACTTTATGCCAAAGCAATTACCTTCCTCATCCAGGGCCCTGCCAATACTCAGCGTAGGGGAGAGAGATAGAGAGGTCAGCGAGGAAATAAATATACGTGCGGTTAAGCTCTCAGTTTTTCAAACGTCTGCTTACAGCAGACCTCCTGAAGTTTAAATGGCATTTCGGAGTCAGTACAACCCCGAGATCTCGCTGAGCATCTTCCGCCGGCTTCCACGTGTGAAGTGCTGCTTCACAATATCTATCAAGGGGAAATTTGTCTTTGTTGCGCGTCAGATCAGACGGATATTATTATGAAGTTTAAGTAATCGCTCGGCTACTCACGGCTGGCAGAATGTGTTGACACGAGGGGCGTCATCCGTCAGGAGCTGATGCTTTTCTATTCTTTGACAAGTCTTCGTGTTCTGGCATCTTCGGAGGGTGGGGGTGGTGGTGGCGGTGGTGGTGGGGGGGCGTATCTGTCACGACACCCGCCACGGCAGGGAGACAGATCCCCTTGCATGTGCTCGGGGCCCGGCAAACAGACCACTCGGGAGTAGAGGTCAGGAGCGCTCGGGCCGTCACGTTGCTGACAGCTCAGATTTATTTTTAATCTCGCCGATGAGATCTCGCCACACAGATCATGTGGCTTGTTAGTGTTAGAGTGGCGAGCCCCGCCACTATTATGCCATGATCCCTATACGGAGGGTAAAAAAAAAAAAAAGAAAGAAAAGAAAGAAAATAACGACCTTGGTGAGGTAAAGCTCACATAATTGGGAGCCGGCCTGATCGGCGTTTGATTGTTATTCCGAGCAGCCGCTGTTGTCTCGCTCTTGACTCGCGTACGTTGAACAGTCCAGGTCATTTTACCCTTATTAACACTTTGACCCCCCCACCAACAATATTCCTTTGACGTGTGTGTGGGTGTGTGTGTGTATGTGAAGGACGTTATGTTGATTGTATGTGCCATATTTACTGTCTCTCCATTTTTTTTTTGACCAATTTCTTTATGATTGGTGAAAAATGTCATTATCATTGCATCAGCAAGCACATTACTTGCTGTCTAAAGTGACTGCGGTCACAGAGGCAATTTTGCTGACGGTACTTTCTCTCTTTTCTCCTCTATGTCTTTGTCTCTCTCCTCGTTTTTCCCTCCACCCTCCTCTCACCTCTCTCTCTCTCCCTCTCTCTCTCTCTCTCTGTTCTGATAGGTGCCAATTATACAGCCCTGGTGTGTTGAAGCCTGCCCGGTTGCCACTGACCCTGTTAGCCAGCTTTAATGTCAACGCCCTGGCCCCAAAGTGAAGGGAATTACCCCACTTTGAGTCTCCAATCAGGAAATGAAGAAGAAGACCACGGCAAAATGCAGAGCTTGACTCTTTTTCAACCCATGTGCTCTGTTCTGGGTCTGACTGCTCTTTCTTTCTGGTGAAACACAGAGTCGAGACCGTGTGGATAAAACCCTAAGGGTTTTGACATTTCAGCCTTACTGTCTTTTTTTTTTTTTTTTTTTTTAGTTTTTGCTCCTCTTTTGGCCTCAGTGCTTTTTGGAGGAGGCCCAGATGATGGGGTGGTATTGCTCAGGCATATGCAGAGCCCTGGCTCTCCTGATGCTCCTGTTTCCCTTGCGGGAGAGGGGCTGCTGGGGGTTGAATCCTAGCTCTGGGGATCTGGAGAAGTCCCCAAACTCTGATCCAGACCCGTGGGAGGTCCTGCAAAGGCACAAACGCAGCTGGGTATGGAACCAGTTCTTCGTATTGGAGGAGTACACAGGAAATGAACCGCTCTATGTTGGCAAGGTAAGCGATCCGTGACTGTTAATGGACCAGTATTAGAGCGGCTCGAGAAGAAAAACAATTTCCAACGTCTGGTTCTCATGATAAACTGATTCACATCTGCACGTATCCTATTTTCGCAGATCTGCGCACCTGTACAGTAATACACATATCAATAACCTCTTACCATAATGACCTGCAAAAATCTAGGACGCAGCAGTGTTGTACATATTCCCAATGCCCTATATAAAATGTTGAACAAATGAAAAGATGGTGTAATGCTTTTTAGCTCAGCCAGGCTGAGGTATGCGCTTGTACAAATGTTGCAATTCCAGTTTAGAGGACAGTGTACGGCTCGACAACGTAATTTGCATTGTAATCATTCTCCAGAAAAAGGTACATAGTACTCAAACGTGTCTTTGTAAAGTAGGTGTTCTGCCAAGGTACAAGCCGATAGATCAAAGTAATGCATGCTTTGGCAGATAAATAAGTATGAAACCATCCCAATGACACAAGTTGCATAGTTAATGCGAGGGTACACCGACAAAGTGACTATATAATCATGTATTTGTAGGATTGGTAGCACTGGTTTCATATTATGGTTTGAGAAAACATGAGGACACTTAGAGAATACTACAGTTTAAACATACTCAATTACAAGTAAATTACACATATGTGTTCAAAAGCAATTCTGAGCACATTGGTAAGCATTTACAGTAAAATATATATCTAAAACTCAGTCAGTCTGCTTCAACAGTCTGTGTGTGTGTGTGTGTGTGTTTTGATCACATTTGAGTTGGCAGTAACCAAACAACACACCAACTGTCATCAGTCAAATTTAGCTCAAGCCCCATTGGTGCACCGAAGCACATGACATCCCTATTATTTAACCGAGCCACGCCCACTTCAAATCAGAGAGACGAGCACAGAGAAAAAAAACAAGAAATACAAAAATGTGAAATAATCTTCAGTTATGGCTCGGGTAGAAAATAATGCATTCATACAAGATGTAAGACGGTGATTAAGAAAATGTGTTTTAGGGCCTTTAAGTAGAGTACTCGAGTAAATGTAGTTGAGCACATGGCACCACTGGGAGTAGTTATAGATAGTCAGATAAATGCAGTGAAAAGTACATTAGTTCCCTGTAAAATAGTAGTACCTCAAAATCTACTTCAATACAGCCCCATGGATAAATTAGCAGTACAGTACAGAGCCTGAATAAAAGTACTTAATATAGCCGTCAAATAAAGGTAATATAAGAAGTAAAAATGCAATATTATCCTCTGAAATGCAGTGAAATAGATGTACCTCAACGTGTGCTTCAATATGACACCTCAATACATAAACTTAGTTATGCTCCACAGCTGGGAGAAACTTTGGGTGTCAAATAAATACATAAATATTACACAAAAATGTACTCAAGTACAGAATCTGAATAAAAGTACAAACTATATCCATGAAATATAGATCATTTAAAGAATAAAAATGAAATATTTTCCTCTGAAATGTCGTGGGTTAGATGTGTAAAGTAACATAGAGTCCAGTTTTTGAAAATTGCATTCTATTGTTTTACATCTCAGTGTTTGGTGTTCACAAACGTTCCTCCCAAGCTTTTAGCAAACGCTGTGTAAATGGACGGCTCCTCCCTAGGAAATGTCTCTGGTGTGCACTGTGCGAGCCAGATGGGTCTTGGATTGGTCTCTAGATCCCTGTTATCTTGGAGAATTTTCTGGTCTTATTATTAAATTAGTTTTCATCTTTCCGCTCATCTGCAGGATAATCATTCTCATCTGCATGTATTTGCTGGGTCTGCTCTCACAAGCCCATTTCCTTGCTGTCTCTGAACTGGATTAGCGTCTCCAGCTGGAATTAGGATACATTTGACTGTCCTATTGTACTCCTCTCTGTTTTTTTTTTGTTTGCCAGAGGGCTGCTGGAGGAAAAGCATCTAAATCAGAACGAGCCTATTTGTGACACTGCAGGAGTTCAGCTAAAGGTCGTTTCTTGTCCAGGCGTCCGCAGTATCTTAGAACGCTGCCTTGTCTGATCTGTGTGTCTCCATATATCTGCTGTATCTGATGGTGGAGAGTGTAGTTTTTGCTTGGAAACATTTGCCAGGCGTCGCCTTGTCCTGTGGTGCCCATTTGAAAGTCAGTACAGTAGTCGAGGGGAAGTGCTTTTATTTTACACATGCTTCTGTCTGATTGCTTTTCTTGTTAGTAAATCCCGCGGGACGCGAACAGGCTGATTACTTATTCATAGATGTGTAGATATCTGCTTATCCACATGGAATATACACAAACTCATTTGCAACCCTTTTTTTTCTAACACGTAGTCCTTTTTTATTTCTTTCCCCCCCACCATACATGTATTGATTAATCTTTTATTTCGTTTGGCATTCATGCATTTCATGTGGACGTACTAGCAGTCTAGGGAGAAGACAACACAGCAGGCGGGCATGTAAAGAGCCAGACTCCATATTTTATAACTGACCTCGTGTCCAAGCTCAATCTAACCATTCCAGAAATATGAAAAAAAAAATGTGATTCATTTACTCCCCGCGGGACGGAGAAGTCTGCCTGGGAGCTTGAGAAGCTGTCACATTATTTGTTCCCTAAGATCATAGTTGTCACATGGTGCGTGTTTGTTGTTGGTATCACAAGGGCGAGCCGTCGCTGTAAAAAGTCCGGATGGGACACCCTGACCTCGTGACTCAGTGTGAGCGACACGGAAGGTCCTGCCATGTCGAGGAAATGACCTTACTAGGAATGATAAAAAAACAAAACAGAAACTTGTTTGCCAGAGAGACAAGACCTGTAATAGTCAGATGCGTCCGATGTATCTGACATGACAAACAATTTGGACTCCGTGTCCAAACAACGGCCACGTAGTCGCTGCACAATTGTGGTCATGTGTTTGGCTGGAAGCAAAAGGATATATGATATAGTTGTTAGGAAATGGGAAGTCATCACTTTGGTCTCGCTTGCTCCCCTTTTTTTGCATCTGCAGTTTTTGGCTTTAATGCATTCTGTCAGATTCTGAATTTCACAACCAAATGTCTCATTATGCCTTGGCACACTGCCTTGGGTAAGTGTACTGGCCTGGAATCAGCTGCAGTCACATCAAGCCGGCGGAAACGTACATTAAATAAAAAAGAGGACCTCAAACCGTACCGCAGAAAAACTGGTGACTGCTCTCATTTAAACAAGCAACAACAGTGTCGGAGCAACTCAACCACTTAACAAACACTTGCTGGTAAACACGAGGTGATTAACTGTGTTCATGTGACTAAATATTTGCAGATGTTTTTTTTTTTTTTTTTGGTTATGCTGAATAAGCAATGTTTGTAGCAAGTGGAAACCTCCATAAAAGTGCCAAAAACTGCAGTTCCTCAAACGTCCACTTGAGGCTGGCTACAGAACGAGTCAGTCTCCATAAGTCCCCATGTTAAAATGTCCAAATAAACATGTTTACAGCCTGGTACAAAAACAGTTTTGAGCTTTGAGGCTGAATTTTCATTACATTCCTCATTCAGATTATATTAAGGCTTAAAGTTTTGCATAATTAACAGCATGGACGCTTTGATTGACAGGTAGGTGTCATTAAATATGGCTTGTTTGCAGAGTTTTCGATCAGCTGTGAGGCTGAACACCTCAGATTTTGATCTTCAAACATACGCTGGCCAGTCTTTATCGTGTCGTTGTTCAGTAGGCGTGCGGTTCATGTTTAGATCTTTGTTTTGTCAATGCAGATTCTCCTCGCTTTACACTTTCCACCTCCATTCAATTCAACTCCTATAACGCCGCCGCTTCATTCCATTAAGGACGTCTCTTTTTCACACGGATCTGTTCACGTTCAAGTGGCTGGAGATTTTGCAGTCTGTGAGTCTGCAGAGGGAGGTACAGGCACACAGACTACATCTCACCTCTTTTTTTTTCTTTTTTTCTCATATAGAGATGTCTTCAAAAATTGGCAGTCTGACTAACCATTAAAGTAATGGATGGACTTATTTCACCTTATAATTCAGGCTGCATTAGTCGGGGCTCTCCTGCTACACTCACAAAAGGATTTCTTCCAATACAAATAAAAGAAGCTCGATGAGGAGCAGGAAAATGGAAAACATCTCTTGATGGAGGGAAAATGTTATAGCTATAGCTGCCCAACAAAAAAAAAAAAAAGTGAGACTGAAAGAAAGGAAATGAGTCAGACAGCGCAGCGTGGAAAAAACAAGTGCTGCCGTTTCATCATATTTATCGCAACAATCATTAGACGTTTTTATGAGCATGCATCATGAGTAATTTCTGACCTGGTCGCGAGAACCTGGTGTTGCTCTTGACGTTAATTCATTTTAATAATCAAACAATATGCGTCAGGGATAGTCCCACAGATAATTGTGATGGAGCCGACATAACATGTGACTATGCAGACCGCTTCATTAGCATTCTATTAGATGTTCACTGTCAAATGGGTTACAATCATAGAGCACGGGGGCGCTGCTGCAAAGGTCAGTCTCAATAGCATCCCCTCACGCTCGCTGGTGTTGGGGGAGTGGTGAGAGCACCATGTTGAGCCGGAGAGGAGGGTGATTCAAGCTGACAAGGGAAGGGGGGACATTATATGCACAGTACCCAGGGACAGGAGCTCATAGAGCGGGGAGCTCGTGAGGCATCCTTGGGGCTTGTGGGATGGTGGGAAAGCCTTTATCTGAGCCAGAGAATCAAAGAGGATGAAAACAGCAGTGTAAACCAGACTAGAGGGTAGTTATCAGCGGGGTAGGGGAAAGGACAGAAGAGGAACTTTGTTTACACTTCTCTGTCGCGCATACAGTGTAGACCCGAGGCCGCAGGAGTTAGCAGGGTCATTTTTAGAAGTCCAGTAAATCTGAGAGGGAGGTCAGGACAAAGGCAAGACTGATTGGGGACCAAAACATGCAGCAAACTGGATTTCACCCAGAAGAATATATGAGTCTCTTTAATGGGTCGACAGAGAATGTAATGTACCCTTCAACATCCAATCGATAACTGCAAAGGAGTTGACTATGAAATTATACCAACGCTATTAATTATGTATTCCACCTCATGTGGCCGACAATCAAAGAATCAGTGTTGCCACATGCCGAGGAGCCAAATAACTATAAAAACATGAAATTTTAGAGAGTTTTCTGTTCAGACAATCCATTTTCAGTCCTAAATCACGAAATCTGGAAGCTTGGTGAGAGGCTCTGTGTGTGTGGTTTAATGTTTTGATGTGATGGTGAAGTCACGTGAAGTAGTATAAAGAAGGAGAAAGTATATGGAGGTGTTTGGGTAAAGTGTTCGTGTTCAGTGTGAAACCAAAACTAAACACTGATTTTAACTCAAGTAATGTAACTTATATTACATACTTTATGTTACGTACTTGTTTTAACCCAGACCAAAACATTTAAGTTCCTAACTGCGACTTAAAATGTTTCTGAGGGAGCTTTAATTTGAAAGTACAACAGGACATTTCATATTTATTGCCCCCCTGGTATTTATAGCGCCGTCATTTAAAGTATTGACACTGACCACGCGGTTCAAAGCTGTGCCAAACATTCATGTGTTCACCACATTGTGACGTACCGATTCTCATCTATGTCAGAGCACTTTTCCATAATGATATAGTTAAATCAAAGACATTTTACATTTTGTGACTTTCTGTTGGAAAATCTGACAAGAAGATCGATGCCACTCTCGTCTTTCTGTAAAGAGTGAAGCTACAGCCAGCAGCTAGTGAGCTTATCTCACAAATGAACATGTTATATCATCTTATATCATCTTACAAGTATAAAAACAACTATTTGCACCAGAAAGTCACCATGACAACCAAAAAAATATAGACTTAGACTTCCTCTGATGTCGCAAACCAAACTGCTTCCAAATTTGCTCCGTTCTGTTTCATTATTATGGTGAAAAAAATACAATTTGATTGGTTTTACATTAAAACTCTACGGCTCTGATTAGAGAAAGGACCAGCACTGATTAGATGTATTTGTTTTGTGTCTTTATGTGTAATTGGAGGAGCTTGTTGAATTCAGCTGTGTTCAGTCCTTCCAGACCTTTTTTTTTTTTTACTTGAAAAGGTTGTCTAAATTTAGCCAAGCACGATGTCATGTTGTTTAAAGGCCCTGCACACCCACATGCCACCAAACTCTCTAATAATAATAATGTTAACAGAGAAATCCAGCGGCAGGGTGAGGGTGAGGTGTCAATCAAGGACAGTTTGTACACGCCCACGCAGTCCTGAGAAAGGTCTTGCCAGGCAACAGTGAAAACACCTGAGTGGGTAGACGATGGGTCTGTGGAGGTTTACAGCTGCCTCGACTCATAAACTCTGAAACAAAACGTGCTCCGGTTGGTAGTTGAAACCTCACGCCTGTTTGAAGTCACTCTAAAATTTGATAAATCTGCCAAATCCAAAAAAGTTATTCCCCAGAAACAGTGCATAAGATGATCTAGAGACCGACATTTTAATACGTTATCTCTTGTTTACTGTAGAAAGGCGGGTCCAAATCAAAGTAGGCAGGTTGTTGTGGTCTCGTAACTTGATTTACTTCTCTTATGTTTGCACTTATTACAGAAGCTGTTTGTCTTTCTGGCAAACTTAAGCTGTTATATAGAGCTTAGATTTACTCACTCTCCCCTTGTCTCACCCCTCGGCTACATTCTTCAAATTTATGGTGGTCTGTTGATGGCTTAGTAAAAACAGAGGTAGATCATTTTGAGCATGTGCTGTATAAGATAAACACTATTTTTTTTTGTAGCAAATGATATTGTAACTTGATTAAATATTAAAGAATATTGAAGGCGAGGGGATTTGTGAGATATTTTGAAGTTGCTGTGTATTTTCATTTTATGTTTTTTTTTTTTTTGTCTGTATGCTCTTTTATGCATTTTTCTCTGAATATGGAGGTTGCTGAAGTTTCCTGAAGTGCTGATGTATTGAATTTTCGACATCCCCAACAGGTCTGATCCTGAATAATTCAAGCGAGGTCCTCAGCCTGTGCTGAGAGCGTAGACGTACTGTGAATACACACAAAAGTTAAGTTTTTAGATCTCTCTATTTTTCCTCTACAAAGTGGATAACAGGTGGCCTGGAGACTATTGCGTTTGGTAAAACAGGTGGGATCAAGCGTTCTTCTCCAGTTCAATGAATAATGTAAGCATGGCGGGTATGAAGTTGGTTAAATATCTGCCACTTGAACCTCCACGAAGATTTGGGGGGTTTAAGTAAGAGGCCATTTGCCTTCCGTGAAATGTGCTCGTTGGAAAGCAGGAAAAAGAAAAAGATATGAGCAGGATTTTGGTCAGGCATTTGTATGCAGAGGCTACTTGACTATTTTCCTCTAAAAATGTAATGAGGCACTACGGAACAACGCTCGTTTTTCATAACTAATTACATTTAACATGGATATTTGTGTGAAATAAAGCAGTTACACCACCAGACAACTGACTTCAGGCATTACAAACGTTCCCTTAAAGCACAGAGGTGTTGAGTTTCATGCTGTCTATTATTTTTCCTTTTACTAAAGGTACATTAAGAGAGTTGCTCAATGTGTCAGGCGTGTTTGTACGACTGATTCATTGCGTACCACCCTTTGTTGCGTATAGGGCCACATGTTTGACGTCTGTAAACTCCCCTTTGATTTAAAAAACACTGAAGCTTCATAGTAATCAGATTATTCCCCACTTTAAGGAGTGGTCCAATTTCAGAAACATCTATCTAAGTGAGAAACTTAGTTTCCTCTTTCATGTTAAGGGGAGGAAGAATAACTTGATTAACAGCTAGATTTGGGAAGGTGAAACCTAATTATGTGGTACAGTATAACCATATCTGCTTCCTGGAGTTGGAAAGTAGTTACCACTGAAGGAATGTGCTACTCTAATGATTTTCAACCAGGGGTACTTGTACCCCAGGGGGTACCTAGGCAGGAGCCAGGGGGAGCATGGAAAGACTGTGGAGGACCCACAGCTAATTGGAAAATCTGTGCTTGGTACAACATACAAATATATTATATTGTACAATATTACATATTTATAAATTAGAAGCAAATAAGATAAATTGGTGGTCACAAGGTCAGAAGGACCAATAAACACTCCTCGATAACAAAATCCTAGAAATGCAGAAAATCTGAACAAAAATATCCCCCCAAAAAAAGTTTTACACTTGACTGAGATGGAAATGGTTTATTGATTAGGTCTCCCACACTTGACTGAGATGGAAATGGTTTATTGATTAGGTCTCCCACTGAAGAGACAAAATCATAAATCAGATTTGAATAGAGCGACGAGGAGCCTGAAGGCCTCCTCAAATTAATACATGAAACAAACAAATGCCATATTTCCATCATGTTTCTACATTGTTTTTGATCGTTTGACACTGACTGGCGCTCATTTCGTTATGTCATTTCATTCCGCCCTCTTCCTCTGCAATGGCTTAACGGCATCTGAATGGAAAATGAGCTCCAGCAGCAGTTTAACTGGATTAGCTAACTCTAATAATCGCATAACAGTAGTGGACGAAAACACGTTAAGTTACTTGTAAATACTGACAATGCTATTGCAACAGTTACACTGCTGTACAATGTCAGCATGTTACCTTGGTAAACTAAGATGATTGCAACAGTTGCAATCATCTTAGTTTGCCAAGGTAACATGCTGACATTTGCAAGTAAGCACTGAACAAATGGTACAACTGAGCCAATGTCATTAGATCTGGAGGTATTATAATGTTATGTACAGAGACTATAAAGAGAGGCAGCAAGGGGAAAAAAAAAATCCTTGGTGCTTGATGAAAAATCAGAGTTACCAGAGTGACAACAGCTCGTCCTGAGAAGCACATGACAATTCACGTAAAAGTTGTTGATGTTGATATCTCAGTCTGGACCGGTGAACCATTTCCATGGCTAAGAAATACCGTAAGATAAGAAGCACTTATGTAATTAACAGAGTTAAATGACCTCCGGTTTAAAAATCAATTAAAACGTGAAAACGTGACAGTTGACAGGTGTGGATGCGGAGGTGGTGGAGCTGAAGGTACATCAGACGGAATAGGTTGGTAACCGCCGCACTAGCCCATCTCCCGTTGGCAGTAATTAATCGCTGTAACAAACTGGTCGCATGTGTGATTTATGTGAACGGAAAGAAAGTCTGAATCATAATTTACATGCACTCTCTTTGTTTACGGCGGTGCGCCGACGCTCGATTCTGACGTCAGCTGCCGTTTTTTTTGGGAAATACATAAACGAGTTACCCGACTTTTTACACCTTAACCTGATTACACTGAGTAATCTGGTTTTATGCATGTACGTGTGTGTGTGTGTGTGTGTGTAAATTGTAGCTCTGCCAAAGTAACCTGAAGCCTTCTACCTCCATCCACACACACATCCACACACAGACACACACTTTATATCCAGCCCAACCCCCACACCACCCTCCTCTAGACATTTACCATCCAATGGATGAAGGACCCTAATATGCTAAAACCGGGGATGCATTGGCCACCTCTCGCTGTAATTAAATTCAGTCATAATGAATCATAGCCCCTAATCCTAAAACAGGCTATATTTCCACAGGGAGGAGAAATGACCTACATGTACTGGGAAAGCTCTTAGTATAGCCCTTTCTACTACAGCTTTCTTACTTGGCATTCAGTCTGAAAGCATGACAAACACACACACAAACCTCACTTTGAGGTGTGTTGAAAGCGGCGGCCTGGTGTCGTGCTTATTTCCATATCAGTGCTGTTTATTTATATGTATCACACAGGGCTTGGTAAACAAAAAAAAATCAGGTGGGAGCTTCACAAGTCATGTCACAGTTTGCAAGTAATGATGTGGTCAAACCTTTTTCTTTTTCTTTTTTTTTTATTTTGTAACTTTTTATGCTCTGCTTTCAGCTCGTGTTCTGTGACTTGAATAGCAATGCGATGGCGCGACGGCTCATTGCTCCGTAGAGAAGAACCTGTGCATAGTAACACGAGGCAATTAGGGTATTGTACGAGCCAGTCGTCGGGCTAATGTTGGTGATTCACAACGGTGCCGCTGCACCTTTTGCTCTTGGAGGTGTATTTTATCATTTGCAGGACCACGTTGGTTGCAGCCCAAGATACTGTCACAGATTCATTGTGTAAAAAAAAAAAGAAATAAAATAAAAAATACACTTGGCAGCCGGGGGAACACAGAGATAATACGTACTTTGTTTTTTCTGTTTTGAATGGACACAGATAGGGGAAGATATAGCGCTCTTGATTGCAGCGCAGGAACGTGCGTTAATTACGATTTCTGTCTTTGTTTTGAATCATTGTGTTGAATTCATTACAGTCTTCTTTCTGTATGTAATTGCATACGGTCACTAATTGGATCATATAATGTAATATTTCAGCTTTTCAGTTCAAACTTTTACTCTTGCCTACTAATGGGCCCACACTATCAGCCGTGTGGTACTGGAAAACAGATTTTTCATCTTGATTGGATTGGATGAGTTTTTTAGTAAATAATACATTCTTCCCTTTGCATTTCTGTCTCTTGGATAACATGAATAAGAAACCATTTTCATCTTGAATCAGCTTCTGATCAGGATAATGACCTCTAAACCACTTTTGCACTTTAGGATTGCTCCTAGCGTGAACAAGCTCGCTCTCATCCTGATTCTGTTTGCATTCAGTCTGCATTTGTATGCAGGTTAGCTAGGCAGGGCTGGCAGACATGGCATGTCCCTGTCCCTGTTTCATTTTTTTGTGAGAGAAGACTTGTTAGCTACTGTGACTCGGACATGTAACCTTTTTTTTTTGCTTGGCAGCTTGAGCTAGCAGGAAAAAAGGTGGACCGGGGGGTGATCTGTGAACTTGACCGGGGTGATTTCTTAGGAGTGTGGTCACACTGTGCAAAGCCATGTGTTCGAATGTGTTTTTCTTCTTTTAAAGATATTTTTTTTGGCCTTTTATGCCTTTATTGATAGTACAGCTGAAGATAGACAGGAAGAAGGGGGCAGAGACACGCATGCGGGATTCGAACCAGGGCCAGCTGCAGCGAGGACTATAGCCTCCACACACGGGGCGGCCGCTTAACCCACTACACTACCGACTGCCCCCGAATGTGTTTTTCTTTGACCAGATGAGATACAGGTCGTACTTTAGTGACAGGTCTAAATGGGTCTGGAGCCATGCTAGTGCTGAAGCCATCTAGTAGTTCTTAAGACATTTCACAAATGTCAACCAACCTCATGGTGGCGCTACAGGAAGAGTTTATCATCAAACTGTGCATCGATTTAATAAAGATATCCTGAGACCAAAGTGGTGGACTGACAGGCGATGCCATCCTTAAAATATGACAACTAAATGACATGAGATCATCAGAAGCGAAAGAATCTAGGTTGTATCACTTCAGATTTGATAAAAAGCCTGAGCTTCAACGGCCAAATGATCCGGTAAATAATCAGAACGCACATGGCCGCTCTCTTTCTCTTCATCCGAGGTACAGGCATGGCTGCGAAAGCATAATTGCTTCGTTGAACAAAACTAACTCTTCTCATTACTGACTCCACATGACTGATTTTGGACTTTCAGAGCCCGAGGCGAATTCATAAAAAAACAGAACCACAATAACCGTATTGGAAAAAGCTAGTGGCTGAATCAATTCTGTTTCTTTTCATTCTCTTAACCC
The DNA here is from genome assembly GCF_000972845.2 of Larimichthys crocea. NCBI lineage: Eukaryota > Metazoa > Chordata > Actinopteri > Sciaenidae > Larimichthys > Larimichthys crocea. Next base: position 6,089,328 of record NC_040033.1, read on the forward strand.
AAAGCGTTCATTCAATTTCAGGGACAACGGGGATAAGTGGATCTTAGGTGGTGCAGAAAATATTTAGTAGTATTTTTTTTTTCTCTTTCTCCTGCAGACTTTAGTTTTTGGTCCACAGAAAAATAAGAACATTTTCTATGAAAGTTAAGCATGTCATTTGAATATTCTCTCATATGGCATGCATATTACATCCATCCATCCATTTTCTTCCACTGATTCGAGGTTGGGTCGCAGTGGCAGGAGGTTTAGCAGGGCATTGCAGACATCCTTCTCCCAGGGAATGCATTCCAGCTCCTCCTGGGGCGTCCTGAGGCATTTCCAGCCTAAATAGTTTCTTCAGCAGGTTCTGGGTCTGCCTGGGGTCTCCTCCCAGTTGGATGTACCCCTAACAAAGTCCCTCCAAAGAAAGGCGCCCAGAGTGGCATCATAATCAGATGCCCGTACAATCTCTCTACTCTGAGCTCCCTTTGGATATCCAATCTCCTAGCTCTAACTTGAGGGCTGAATGATGCTAATTTCGGCCGCTTGTATCCATAATGTCATTCTTTCCGTCACTACCCAAAGCTCATTACCCTAGATGAGGGTTGGAATGTAGATATACATGCAGATTACCAACCACAAAACTTGCCTGTAGACCCATTCTTCTGATTTCTGTTTCCTTTTCTGGTCTTTCCTTCCAAATCTGTGAATGTTTCCATAAAAATGTAACTTTCCAAAAGTAACTTTTATAGCAATGTCAGGACTGCCTGTATTAAACTTTACTCCCACCTTTTTTTATATCCTCTCTACTAATTTAAAATAAAGGTGCAAGACAAATTATTTCCATTCCATTCGGACCACATTTTAATTTTGATTTTTTCTTGCCAGTGGATAACACTTTAACACAGTCTGAACTCAGTTAAATTTTGTGGCTCAATTGAAGTTTGAAGGATCTCTGTGAAGATACTCAGTTCTTGGAACCCGGCCCATTCATTTTCTATGGAAGAGATGAGTTCATAGTCTGACAGTGTTAAATTATGCCGAGAGGCTAAGGCTATGCAAAGACTATGGGATGATTCAGAGATGGATTGGGCTATGATCTAAAGCTGTTATTGAATTTGGCTCGTGACATCCCTCAGAATGAAGAATGGAGTCAGGAGAGTGATTTACTCCTTTTCATGGTGCAGGAATAAATATATTCACTTCTGGAGGGATTGTGTACACATCAAAAGTCTTCCCTCCCAAAGGCCCTCTCATGTTGGGGTTTAATAAGGTATTTTATTGTTTGAAGTAGTACTGCTTGTTTGAGTTGTTTATAATCCCTTTGGATCACAGCAGCACTGTTGGTAGTTTAAAAGAGATGGCGTTATCCGCGTGTATTATTTTCTTTCTTACTCGCACCGCGCTTCAGTTACATTCTGTAATCCGGGTGGGCTTTTTCATCCTTTCCCCGAAGAACTGAAGGTACGCTCGAGTCACAACACTCAGGATTTGTATTATACTACATACTTAAATGACAGTGGTGGGTGATGGACATTGTTTGTTATGTTGTATAGGTGCTACACAGAGAATGGAGTGTAAATGGAAAGCTGGGACAATGGGAAGGTATTGTTCTGTAACAAACGAAATGTCAAGGACGGCCATGAGCCTCTTCACCTGATTATGTGGAACTTCTTGAACGCCTCACGGTAGCCTTTAGTTGCATGTTGCTTTGTGTTATTCCGTAATAAATTCAAAGTCTTGCAATGTCAAAAAAAAAAAAAAAACACTGGAAGAAAGCTGGAAAACATCTTTGTAGTCTTTCCTCAGCTCCCGAGCAGAAGCTCTTCAGGCTGACCTTTTTAAACCTACTAAAACTGAAGCATGAAAGTTATCCCATAGCTTTGATTCAGGAGTTTATAGCATCCTTTTTTACCTTATGATCCATACTATAACCAACAAGCCATGTCCGTGGGCCACAACTGCCATTGAAGGATATAATACAGATCCTGAGCCCATGACTCAAGCCTCCCTTTTGAAGTATTGAAGTATTAAAGAATAGATGTCGTATCCGTGAAGTCACCCACAAAGCGTAGAGTGTGTTGGCTCCGCCACCATGTTGGTAATTTCTTTAGAAAACAAAACGTCCGCAAGATTTTGGACTGACTGTAATTTATTTTCAAATCCTAAATGATTAATTTGTTGAAAGTAATAACGTTAAAATATCTCCAGTGTGGTCCAGTGTGTAACATTTAACAGTACCTAATGACAAAATTCATATTCATATGTTTTCATTAGTGTCAAATAAAAGAATTGTTGTGTTTATGTTGTTTAGAATGAGCCTTTTATCTACAGAGGGAGTTTGAACCACTTTGTTTCTACAGCAGCCCAGACAGGACAAACCAAACACTGGCCCTACATCAGTCCTTTCGCCTTTCGTTGTCGTTTGGACTCTGGGACCTCACCACGAGATACCGTTAAATTCTGCACACTGGACCTTTAAATGGTTTAAATGGATGAATACCAAACAGTTCTTTAGGGTGGCTTCTCAGGCGTGAGGATAAGCTGCCTTTCTTTTAAATATATTTAGGTTTTCATTCAATCAATCATTGAAATCATGAGCTTGTGCTGAAAATTTGCAATTGCTAATTTTTTGAATCCTGGAAATAAAAGTTGAGGAATTAATCATAATATTGATCTATCATAAATTATCTGTCAGTAGCAGCCCTGTTCGGTTATTGGATTCAGTTTTGTAGCCTAATGAACACAAGTCATTTCAGATGTGGAAGGCGTACTCTCCCCAGTCTATAAATATTCTCCTTTTCATTTAAAACATATAGACGCTGCAGCACATAACTAGCCTGGTCAGAGGGATGATTCCCTTATGAGCATCTCACATGAGAAACTGGTATAGATAAAAGCGCAGTTTGACTTCAGTCAACGTCCAGCAGAGCAATGTGTGAAATGTTTGAAATATTTTCAGGGTGTATGTTCCACTTGGCTGAGCTCCCCCGTCTTAAAATGCTTGACATCGTTGACAGCAGCAGCACATGATGAAGACGACATTGTCAAACTCTAAAAATGTTGAAAGCTGCGATGACAAGTTGATGGATAGACACATGATCTGCAACAATTCTGATTATCGATTAAATATGAAGACGTACTGCTTGTCTTTTCACATATCTTTGAGGTTTGGACGGTTTGTTGGAAAAAACATTTGAAGATGTCTGGACATTTTTCACTATTATCTGTCATTTTTCAGGCGAGACAAGAAAATAGAGTTATGTGTTTGTTTTTAACTGTCAATTGTCAACCAGCTCATGTTGAGAAAAGGAAGTACTATAAAACCAGTTGTACTTGGTATAAGTTATTAATGTCTAGGATTTGGATTCATTTTGATACAACAAAAAGAGGTGAGGTAAACTACAAGAGACTGACGAATAAACGCTGAAAAGAATCAGTCAAAATACCTAAGCTGAAAGGGGGAAGAAAACGTACTATCTAACCCTCTAATAACCAAAAAACAGAGAGGAACAGCTCCCATAAACCCCGTGCTTCAAAACTAAACATATCTACATGTATGCAAAATCAGCAAATTCACAAATATCTGGCCCAGTCCCCAGGTATTAAACAAAACACCTCTTAAAACAAAACAAAAAAAAGAACAAGTTAGAACACATGTTACTAAGTTTAACACTGAGGCAAGCTCAACACAAAAACTAACCCGTCACGACTGTCGGCCTGTTCAAACTTAAATAACGCAGCTCCTCAAATTGGAGCCAGGGGACTGAAGGGTCGAACCGGGTGCCGCTCCAATCAGGATCCTCCAGGCATTTCGGGACGGGATGACACATGTGGCTACGCCTCATTAGCTGGGACCAATCAGGGGGCATGTGACTGCACACCTAAACTTGCATACACAATGAACACACAGTGGCAGCTGTAAAACTATTCCCAACAGTTTTAGGTGTCAGAAAAAAAACTCTCAAATCCAAAAATATGCACACAAACACAGACTTCTGTCTTTAAGACAAGAGAACTGAAGTGGCATCATGTCTGCTGACTGTTTGCTGATCTACTTTGTGCTATAAGCGTCTGCAGCCAGTTGCAAAAAGATGGACTTGATGTTTCCGCACATCAAACAAGAGATGAGATCACATCATGGTGTGGTGCATGTTTCATATAGTACTTTAAGACACTGGCATCAACACACACTGATATATTAGCGTGGATGTGCATCAGCTGACTCTGACTTCAAGCTTTAGGCTTTCATTATAATTAGCTGTGAACTGTAACGCAGCTGGGTAAATGCTTCGTCGGGTCATTTGCGTCTGTTTTCCCATAGATGATCGGATCTACTTTACATGGCACGCCATCAATTAAAGGACATCACATAAAGCCGTGTGCTTGCCAGGAACTCTCGGAGCATTTACATATTGACTGTGAACACTGAGTACACCGGCTATTTTATTATCCTTTCTGAGGCACGCTCTTAAGATACCGGTTTTATTACATGTCAATGAAATGATTTTTCTTCACCTCCCACACTGAAATTTGATACATTTAATCACATCGCAACAGATATAAATGCTGACAGGATTTATAAAAATACCACCTTTAGAAAGTTTAAAAAGTCTACAGTAGATTTTAATTTACAGAATTTAAAGGTCAAAAACATTGAAGCTAAATGTCAAGAGAACTTCATACAGTCAAAAATAAACAAGGAAATAGTAGACGTCAATAGATGGGAGTGAACGCACCCACAAAACACTTGACACTTGATCTTTTGCTGTACTTTTTCTATAGATTTATTCGCAGGATACTTCACTAGCGCTCTCTCCACCTACACGTGGAGTTCATACAGCAGCCTCAGGTGTGGTGTCTGTGTATTATATCATTGAAAGTGAGATTAGAATAGAAAAAAGTCATTTAACACTTCTAACCGTTCACAATGGATGCTAGTGTGATGATGCATGGTGATAGTGCGAGCATATGCTCATAATAATGTTGATAATGATAATGTTTTTTTGCCACCACGGCACAAACTGAGTGTGACATTTTACAGTTTAAAAGAAATCTGCTTGTCACTTCTCAGTTGGACAGTTTTGTTTTCTTCCTGAAGCTCAAACCTAGTTTGCCTTTCTAATTTCAACCTTGCCTCCTAGAAATTATGTTTAAATGCAGCTAATTTGTAAATGTAATGCAAATGGTTCCTATTACCATCACAAAGAAACCATGGTCTTTCCCTAATTAACCAAAATAACCACAGACGGGAAGTCTGAATGCAAAGCCCCAAACTCTGGTGTGAAAGTCTGAAGCTTTAATTCTAACAGTAGCCCATCAAATCTCAATATTACCATGGTGGAATAGAAAGTTTCAGGTCATAAACCGACAACTTTGATGTTATGCTATTTTATATTTGTTGAAATAAGATTTTTATTTAGAGGCACTGTATCAGATTACAGCTTTAAGAAAAGTTTTAGACATTTTGTCCTAGTCTACAAAGAGAATACAGTGATAACGACGTATATCCAGAGTGATACTACTTATACGGGTAATAATTAATCACCAAAGTTAAATTTAGGTACAAAAACAGTCTGTCTACATTGTAATGAAAAGGAAAGTAGTCTTCCATGGTTTGTAGAAAACCCCAAGATCGATCGCATCCCCCTAAAAACCAGCCTCTTGGTGCTTTTGTGCCGCCACAGCGATGAGCAGATTTTGTGTGGTTTTACAAAGATGGCTCTGCAGTTTATGTGACTTTCTGCTGTTTTTACACAACCTTTATTTCCCCCTTTTTTTTGTTTTATTTGGTCTTTTAAAAAGCTTGTTGTTTACAATATTGCCCAAAGTCTCGTTTATTGGGTTTCAGATGTTGCTCTTGTCCGTAAGAAAGTGTTTTATTTCACTTTAAAAAGGAGAAAAATCCATTCCGATGGTTATTTACTCTAAACACAGACATTTAAAGCGTTCGTTCACCTTGTTTCAGAAAAGCTATGAGCTGAAACGTTGGCACATGTTGCCAAGTCACGCAGGTCTGGTTTGATTTTGAATCGGGCACCAGGACGAGCCATGACGTCCCCCACGCTGGCCAAACTTTTGCTGACTCTTCATCTCTTGGCTTCGGGGCCTCTTCAGCAGACGCTGGCACATACAGCAGGGATGTCATGCTCACTCTCGTGCTGTCTGGGGTACTTAAGGCAACAGCATGGTGACAGGAACAACACATTGGCTTCCCACAAGCGACAGACAAAATGGAAGTTGTCTTGACAGCGAGATTCCCAAATGTGATGTGAGCAATAGATGGAGCACAGCAGGCCATAATAAGTTACTTACAAAGGAAACATACATATTGCTTAAATGTCCAGGCTGTCTGCACTGTTCAGTGTTTCCCATAAAAGCAGGGGTCCAAAGTTGCAGGGTTCAACATCACCAGTTACATGAGTGAGTGACCCTTACAATCTCCCAGTCTACTGGTTTACTAGCTGACAAATGAAAAGAGCCTGCAGCCGTGCTGGCTGTATTAAAGCATTCATAGAGATGGAAGGATTCCAGTGGTGATGCCTTGTGTACATTCACATTATCATGATGGCTGTATTATTTCAGATGGGAATTTAAAATGACGTTGGGGTTAAGTTTATTTATATTGAGCGATGGCTTTGACTGATATTTGTTTTGTTCTCAGGTATTTTCTATATCAGTTTGTTCCAAGTTCTATCAGAGCTTTCGGGAAACATTTCCATTAGTAATTAAGTTTTGGAAAGTTGGCATGGATTCTGTTTATAAATCAGTAATGGTATGGTTTGTACTTTAAGAATAAGTCAAAGTTTATTCAAATGAATGTGTAGATGAAGTGGAGTGAGTAGATCCAGATAGAGCGGTGGAGCCTTTAGGCAACATTTAGGCATGAGCATAAAACAAGACTCAACATGAGGTGGATCAAATGAGATATACTGATTTGGCTGTTCTGATTGGTGGATGTGTGCAGGTTGCTGCAGGAAGAGGATGATTGGATGGCCACGCCCAGTCAGATCATGACAGGAAACTCTTAATTACTACAACTTTGAGCTGCTAACTTGGTGATGTTATTGTATAATGTTGCTCATCGAGTCAGCAGTGTCTAAACTTTGACCAGCTGATGGCGCTAAATGAAAAGTTCCTCGGGGGGTGTACTGGAACCAAATTTCACAGCAGTTCATCCAAAAGTTGCCGCCAGTAGGGTTCATCCTCTGTGGACCATGAATTCTCTTCAAAACCTAACACTAATCATCCAATAGTTGTTGAGATATGAACAGAAGTATTGCTTTATCTCTAGATTTGCTGCTGGCATGTCTAAAAACACACGCACAGATGCACATAAACTCATTAATGTTCCATTTTTCACCCTTCGTCTTGCCGTCTTAGCGCAATCCCAGTTCATTATGAATTTACCGCGCCGCTGATTTGCACACGTCTGAATAAATACAGATAGGTTTGAAAGTCGGGGCCCTCTGAGGGCGCACTGTTTCTCAGCTGATGCCACTGATTTATTGCTCTATTACAACACCAGTTTTCTGTCTTATTGGCTCAGAAGATTGAGAAACTTCACAGGCTCATCAGAAAACCTCTGCATGCGTTCACTATGACTTTTACTAAAGGCCACTTTCAATAAATGTCAGGCTGCAAACATTGGTAAACAGTTTTAGCTCTGATCAAATTCCAGAGGGGTGATATACACGGTGAGGCTGCCATGTCTGTAGGATTACAAGGGTTCCACTTCGGAAATGGCACATTAAACAAATGGATCATTTCCCACTGGTGACGACAGTATTTATTCCCACCACTGAGGAGGTCTGCCCTTTCACTTCACGTCCCGCTCATCCAAACGTTGAGCCCCTCTCCATCCCATCTGAACACTGATGAGAGCTCCTTTCAGGCCAGTTACAAAGTGCAGGTCTGGAAGGAAAGTTGCACACTCATAACTCCGGTGAAATATTCAGCAGGAGGCAAGATGTGTCGGATATAGTTTAAAATTTAAAGATTGCATCAGAGTTATGATGGTGCGTTTTTCTCTCTTCCTCAGTTTGATGTAGTTTAGAAACTAAATACGCAACAAATACATGTAAATTTGTCCAATCTATTGTTATTATTACAGTAATATTCGCTGTACCAGGCTGTAAACATGTTTATTTCTGCTGTGAAGTTGGACATTTTAACATGGGGGCTTATGGAGACTGACTTGTTCTGTAGCCAGCCTCAAGTGGATGTTGGAGGAACTGCAGTTTTTGGCCTTTTCTGCGTTGGCTTCACTTCATGGCCACTGAGGTTATCATTTGGTCTCTAAAGGTTTGTTTGGTTTCAGTTGAAGAGCATAATGTCCTATTTTAATAGTACGTCATTATGATATTACGAGTGGTTGTTGAGAACTTGTGGAAAAAAGGAGTTTAAAATAAAAACCTGACCTGCAATAAGCTGTCTAATTAGAAAAGAAGGAGGATAGAGTAACACATCATCGAGCTCATAATACTGAGCTGAGCTTTGAAAATATGCTCGATCATTTCACAGTTTCATTGTTATATTTGTTGTGCATTCTTCTTCATACACTGGTAAATCTTGAGATTTTGGGATACCAGAAAAAAACTACATGTTGTCCATTTGTGTCTACAGATTTCACAAACATTACATAATGCCTCATTTGCATATTAAAACATACAACTGTCTTAATAGTTCACTGGGTAAATTTCATAGTGCTATATATTGGTTTACATGCCCTATTAACCTGTTCACCCGTAGTGTCTTAGAAAATGAATGGAATTTCACAATCCATATATTTTTCAGGTTGTTTTATCACCCTGAGTGCTATCTCCTGCTCTGGGCCTGAAATCTACACTTCAGTAGCACTTACATCCACCAAACCTTTCACCGGGTTCAATTCCTATCTATATTCTGAAGGTTTTTTACACAGGGGTTTATTCTTATATCATTCAGAGCCTGATTTACAGAACGTTTTATTCCTAAGAAAATGGTACAATATCATCTGATCTATGGAGCGATGAAAAGAGATATCGAAGATTCCCTCTGTGAAAACCTCTGACTCTAATATATCAGCAAAATGAAACAAGAATCATGAGCCTGACTTCTAATCTTCAGATTTCTCTATGCAAATGAGTGAATTTTTAGATAGTGCTAGATATCAGATAATTTGCATATCTAAACATAGAAATTTAGGGAAAAAATGATCGGTTGTGATCATGGTGATGTTAATTTACTAGTGCCTCACCTTAATATGATTAATGCATATTTGTTTATTTAATATTGAACTCTGTGGGCCTCCATACAAGTGTGGACGAACTTGAAATTCTACAAGTAGCTAGATTTATTGGGGGTAAAGTATAGGGTATGAAAAGTAAATACAATTTTGGTTAGTTAGAATATATGTTAAGGAACAGACGACGACAGTTTGGTTAGCCACCTTTCGTTTTGAAAAGGCAACGTGCTGATCTGCTGTTCCAAATATTTTACAGCCTTTGACACGTTTCACTTTTAAATTAAATTTAATTTTGTCCTTTCATTAATTTTCCAGCTTTTAGATGTCTCAAAAGTGGCTAGAACTAGAAGGTTAAGTAGTAAAATCTTTCTTTAAACTTTTAATGAAATGAGGGGAGAGAAAGATTAGAGAAGACACAACAAATGTCCAAAGGTAAACTGTCCCCAACAACCCCCCCTAAGCTAACATGATTCCCCAGAATGAATCAGTTTGTGTCCTTTAAGAATAAAACGGTGTGATTTATGGGTAATAATAAAGTGCTTATCGTTCTCCTGATCCACATCTCCAGTATTTGGATTGTTCATTGTCCTTGTCGGTCATATTCATCCGTACATTGTAGGTGACTAGCACTTCAGAAGAAGATTATTGATGTCGCTGTCATCAGGCGGCAACCTCGAAGTGCTCAGAGCGATGAGTACTCTTCACTGAACAGGTTTTTAATCAAAATAATGTGTGTCAAACACCATCGCAACCTGTTTGCTGTTAGGGAGCTCGAGTGCATGTGAAAAACAAGAATAAATAACCATCTGCAATTATGCTTCCCCTAAGCTTTTAAAAAATATATACGGGAAAACTGTGTTTTTTCAAAATCGCTTAAGAAAACAAAGGAAATAATTTTACATTCATGCTTTAATGATTATTTATTAAGTAACATAAACACATGAAAGCGACCTTTGATAGTTCATTTTACGCATCTTGTTAAATTAATATACTAAATCCAGTGGATATCTGTTGACTGTATTCCACTGAGCTTACACATACAACAGTATATAGACAAAAAGCTTATGCATAGATGCATTAGGGGAGAGCGAATGACTAGTTTATTGTGGTCTGATTGACATCATTGGTACAATGGGGCACATAGGAGAAATATAAGAATGTGAATTAATGACTACATGAATATTTAAGTGAGCTGCTCGCTACATCCATGAAGATCTTAACAGAAAAACAGTTCACGAGCCAGCGACCGACAGTGGCTGTACATATCGCAGTAATGCTTCAAGGTAAACGCTAACGTCAGCTTGTTAACTTGCTCACAGAGACAATGCAAACACGCAAATGATTTTATCAAATGCTGTTCCAATTACTCACGGACTAAGTTATTATTTTTTATTATTATTTCTCTTACAACCCTGTTTCCAAAAAAAGTTGACACCCTGTGCGAAATAATCATCATCAGTGAAGCAAATAGTGACAAAATGTGATGATGTGCGAAACATTGAAACAATATATTTAATTGAAAACAGTCAAACCTATTAAAATTATTAAATGTTGATGATGAATTGAGAAATTTTATTTTTAAGTTGTATTTATTTATATGCCCATTTTAAGTTGATGCCAGCAACATGTTTCAAAAAAGTTGGCAACAAAAGAGTTGAAAAGTTGTACAATGCTCAAAGAAAACACCCAGTAGAACATCTCACAATTAAAGAGGTTACCTGGCAACGGATTAGGTACATGCTGTATGATTGATATATCATATAGAACGAGCATCCCAGAGAGGCTGTAGCGAAGTAAAGGCGGGGAGTGGTTCACCACTTTGTGAAAGACTGCACTGAAAAATAGTACAAGACTAATGTTTCTCAACTTTAAATGGCCAAGAGTCTCTTGATTTCAATGTCTACAGTTTATAAAATCAGTAAGAGTTCAGGGAATCAAAGTATGAGGCCAAAAACCCAAATTGGATGTCCGTGATCTTCGGCCCCTCAGGCTGCAAGACATCACGATGAGACACGATTTCCATCATGGACAACGCACTGGCTGAGGAACACGTCCAAAAAACATTGTCTGTGAACACAGTTGCTGAATCTACAAATGACAGCTGATACTCTACCATACAAATGACCCTGTCCCAACTTTTTTTGGAAATAGAATATGGGGAACAATCCCTAAGTTCCCTAAGTTTTAAGACTTAGGGGTGCAAGGGATGTAAAACAGGAAGTTTAGTTGGGTAGCTGTGGGCTACAACTTGAGTCCAGTTCTTTCATTCTATATTTATTCACATTTAGGCAAATTGGCATGATTAATAAATACGACAAATGGACTATCAGCAGTTCCTGTTGTCCTGTGTGTCAATGGTTAACTTTTATGCTCAAGAAAACTTAAAAACCCGGTGATTCTCAGGCAGGTTCAGGAAGAGCATCTTGTTTCTGTGATTGTGACCTACACTTCCTGGGGATATCATTAGCTGGTTGTTCAGTTTTGACTCTTAGAAGGAGCTTCAGTGGTGTTAGGGAGCCTGTAGGATTTGTCCTTTGGGCACCATGAATTGGTTTGGGGCATTGCATCCAGGAGTAGTTGAGATATTTCACAAGAAATCATGAAAACATGTCAACTTCACAGTGTCGAAAGAGGTAAAGTCAGAGGATCCCCTTAAGTCAGGGGGGTTTCATATGAAGAATATCACGGATATGGATGTGTGTACCAAATTTCTTGGCTTTCCATTGAGTAGTTGAGCTATTTCACAACAAACTTCAATCTCGTGTTGGTGCCAGAGAAAAACACCAATCTAAAAGTCAACAGTTCTTCCTCTGGGGACCATGTGCAAACGAAATTTCATGGTGGTTCATCTATTGTTGTCTAGATATTTCAGTCTGGATAAGAGTTCCACGATTAGCAACTGCTTGAAGCACCGTCTTGAAATCCCTTCCCAGGCAGTTGCACACCACTTCACAGTTTAATTAACGTGACTCTGATGACTCTCATGAGTGCCATGCGACCTCGCATGTGATCTCAGCGATCCCAAAGCACCTGCATGGGTTTAAATGTCTGGGAACTCCCCGTGATTATCAGTCAATAGGACTAATTAAGTCTCTTGGATGACTTTGACGACTTAAACGGCAGAATTAAGCTACTTTCACATAGTCTTAGCCCTGCCAAAAATACATATAAAGCTGTTAAACGGCTGTTGTTGTACTGAAATCTTTACACAAAACGTATGGTGAATCACTCTACATGGTACTGCACACTAGAAATACCTCCATTTTTAACAAAGTGCCAGGATTTTATTGAGATGACAGCCAACGGAAAGCGGCTGCAAGACTAATGGAAAGCAGCCACTTTGGAAAGGTCTGTAATTTTTGTTGGCAGAGTAAAGTGTTTTTCTAAAGTTGTAGAACAACTCAACTTTAAAGACACGACCACCTGAAGTGGACTGCTGTTTGTGTGATTGTGGAGGTTTTACCTCACACAGCCGGCACGATAATAACGACAATGGAACATGTAAGCGCGGTTATAAAGTCTTTGCAGAGATGTAGTGTTTTTCTGACTCATTTCTCGCCATTATCTTGACAATATGTGATTGATCTTTTGTTGTAGAGAGCCAGAAAAAAAAATAACTTCACTCAGTTAGCCATTAAAATCTTGACTGAATCGACCTGGAGAGAGGAAACACATGTAAGAGTGTTAGATTACATCCATGTAGTTTGATGTTATTTCTGCCTTTATAGCTTGAATTTGTAGTTGTTTAGTTTTGATTATTTCAGGTAATAAAAATTACTCTGAAGCAATCAGAGCATTTATTTATTTATTTATTTATTTGTTTGATCGACACTTAAGCTCTATAGGGCTCAGGAAAGGATCAATTCAAGGCAATTCTCAAAGGAGGGACGAAGAGTCAGTTGGGTCTATAGTAAGCTGTCACTATCAGGTCAGAGTACAGGGTAGCTGTCACGACAAAAAGGAAACACAGAGTGCGTTTTGCTAAATTTAGGGTTTGTCTATACATTATGGGAACATGTCTAAAAAGGATCTTTGACTTATTTTCACCTGAAGCCAAAAACTGCAGTTCCTCAAACAGCCACTTGAGGCTGGCTCCAGAAGTGAGTCAGTCTCCATAAGTCCCCATGTTCAAATGTCACAACTTCACAGCAGAAATAAACACGTTTACAGCCTGGCACAAAAAAACAGTTAATTTTCCCGTTCATGACAACTGTACTGAGGCTGAATTTTTATACAACTCACCTGTTCAGATTATATTAAGGTTTAAACAGCGTGGCTGCTTTTATTGAGAGGTAGATGCCACACTCAAAACAACTCTTTAGAAACTTGCAAGTGACGTCACGCATGTGCTGTCCAGTCTTTATACTGTGATTTTCACCTATGACTTTTAACTTTTAAAAACTTTTTTAAATACTTTTATAGGAACAAGGATGTTCGACTCTTTTTTTGCTTTCACATTGTCTACTGAACATTTTTAACCTTTATATAACCTCCGCTGTCATTCACTCAAGTGTTAGAGATGTAGTGTCCTGTTAAATTTCTTATTCAACCTCTTCAGCATTCATAATGAGGTGAAAGGAATGTGGTTTTTGTTGTATATAAAAATTTACCTTTTCATTAATATATTATTATAATTCGCTGGGAAAACCTTCACCTACTACCATGCAATAGTACAGAGTACACACTCTACTTCAGTGTCCACTTTCCTAATGTTATCTACATTTAAAAAAATAATAATTTATATTCCTATTCTGACTCTAATCAAATTATTATTCTTTATTGCACTCGCTCTGCAATGTCTGGATCTTTGTCCGTTTTTGTCTTCGTCAGCTTCATTTTTGCATTAAATTCAAATTTCTCCTGAAACACGTCCAGTAAGTGCACCAATTAAATGTTCCATTCTTGCACATTTTAAAAGCAGATAAGTTGACCAAAGTGCTGCTGTAAATTGTAATAAATTTATAACTATGACCCAGGGCCACAGCCAATAGGACTTTTTACAGAAATTGTTTTCAGTGGGTTGTAACTCTGGATGAGCCAGGGTTGAAGCCTGGGACCAGAGGTCCAGAACAATATGTCAAGTGATATTTATAGCCCACTGTAGCCTCTCATATTGTACTGTATGTCCTGCTCTTGTCCCTAGCAGTAAAATTAGCTGTTTTCGTCACTTTTGTATGTTGTTTTGTCATTGTGCGACTTGTGTGCCTGTAGCAATGTCACCTAAACGCGTCTCCTGTTTTATTGGAGCCTACTCTGCGAACGCTCTGTTAGAATTATGAGACTGCATTTTAACCCAGTCATTCCCAGCAGAGCTCTCTGACCGGCTGCTCTTTAATCAGCATATGCAAAATCCGCCATCGTCCCCGCTTGATCCAAACAACATGTGAGCTCGTTGTCTAATTCTACTTGGTGTTTGAGGGTGTAAAGAGTTGCCTGTGTCATTTAAAGGTTATAAAGCTTTTTTAAAATCATTTATATTCTAGTAGTTGACCCTTGATCCTCATGAAGCCGCTTCAGAATCCTGATAAAATTCATTTCTTTTCATTTTTTCACTATTTATTCTAGGCAAACTTAAATTCTACATGCATATAACTCGTCATACATGTTGAAAACAGCTATCCACATCAAATAAATATTTGTTTTCAAACAGTCTGGGTTATTCTGAAGAGGAAAATGTGTAATTTATTCATATTTGAAGCTATTAAGAGGCTGACAAAGCAAAGTACAGAAGTAGAAAAGCATGTTTTGGGGTTAAATGCACTTTCCAGGCTCTTATTATATTATATGTAGATATCTGTTAGGTTCACGGGCTATATCCTGATTTTTCAATAACGTTTCTTTCATGAGGATTTTTGCTGGATTGGGAAAATAACTCGTAGGTGTAGCATGCTGAGATTATTTCTTGTATTGACAAAAACCCGATATGGAAATACAGTTTCGTTCTCACTGTTCGCCTTTCCCTTCAGATCGGTCCATCGATATGCTGTCAGTTCTCAGCCGCGCTTGCATGGAAAAAAAAAAAAGTTGTCACAGCGATAGCATCTAAGGAGCCTTTTTGTGACAAAAGAGCTTTGATTCCCTCACCCATAATACTTTGAAAGGGATGCCTATTCCTGTCTTCCATTTATGTGCATCTCTGTGATGAGGGCAGCTCAATGCCACACACACACACACACACACAGAGACAGAGGCACAAAATAAAAAATGAAGCGAAAGCTCGCCCTGATTGCTAGCCTGATTACTTTCATTGATGTGGATGACAAATCGGCATGGTGGCAAGGCTAGCAAACCAGAAAACAGGCAGCGGGGCACCGGATTGAAAGGCCTCTGAAGCACTCCTGCATGTCTTTAATTAACGCGTGTGTGTCGAGGGCTACTCCAAACACAGTCGTATTGTGTTAAAGTAAATTGAGAAAATGTTGTGTCACGTTAAATGTATTTAGGTTGATGTCGGGGAGCAGATGAGGAACTTTTTTTTATGCGATATACTCGCTGTAAAACAAGTGTGTGAGCGTGTATCTGTCAGTACACGTACTATATGAAGTATTTTTAGAGGCGTGGTGATACTTCGCTATTTGTAGTTCACTAGCTGCTTCTGCTCCACAGCAGAAATTGAATTTGTCAGCGTCTGATAGGCGGCTGATTCTTTTAACGTCTGCTTTCTTTCAGTGCAGAGCCCTTTTAACCTTCAATGGGTTTCACTTGACCATCTCTAATTACATATTAGACATCTACAAATGCAATTTGACTAGTCATAATTACAATCTGACCAGCCTGAATCACAGTTCGAGTTATCTCCGATTGCATCCCGGCCCAGCAAGAACAACAACCCCAAGATATCTTCGAGTGGATTTGAAGTAATTAATTAAAGTTGTCTATAATGACAGCACAGAAATCACCGCACTGCTATCATTTATTATACAGACGGGGATTCATATTCTACATGTCCACAATGCACTTATGAGTAGTACATTTAATTTAATTTAAGATATCTCTAATTAGATTTTAACGTGTAAGAATTAACCATTGAGTTCTAATGGAGAATCTCATTAGAGCTATTATGCCAAATCAAAACTACAGTTATCTTGTTATGTTCTCCACATATCTCAATGGTAAAGTCTGGCATTTGTAATGAATTCTCTGTGAGATTAAATAAACTCAATGAGTGTGCAGGAGTTAACTCTTGTTCTAAAAGTACTAAAAGTGTGAAATACAACTTTCACCTTGAGTTCATTTTAATGTGAACTCTTTTGGTTAATATTTCAAAACACTGAAAACACTTTGGGAAAAAGGGATGATGAAAAAAACATGCCATTGATTTACTATTGGGTTTTTTATTTAATGCATCCACACAGTGGATTTTTACAGAAAGAATGAAACTTTCTTCACTAAATACGTCACAGCAAACATAACATTTAAAACGATCTCCATGGCTGTGAAGCAAAAGCACTAAAACTGCAGTTCCTCAAACGTCCACTTGAGTCTGGCTACAGAACGAGTCAGTCTCCATAAGTCCCCATGTTCAAATGTCCAACTTCACAGCAGAAATAAACATGTTTACAGCCTGGTACAAAAAACTGTTTTGGCACACCTCATGTCCGCCGATGATCCACATCCACAACTTTTAGATTAAATGGACTGGACTCCACCGAAAGCTCCTCAAGTACTTTTGGGTGACGTCACGCATAAGCTGTCCGTTCTTTAGACTGTCACTGATTCATTCAGTGAGTTAAATATCTTACACTGGCAGAAAACCTCTCACGGCGTAGTGTATAGTCCGACAAGTAAAACGGCACCTTTACCTGCCTCACGACGCGACAAAGTGCAAGTGGAGGCTGCTGGGCATGGCAACAACAAAGCAGTAACGGCGAATCAACACTAGGAGTAGAAGTTAAATCACAATCCTCAACACTCAGCGAAATAAACACAGAGATATTACACCGGCAAAAAGTTTCTAAATGAGAACATGAACTCCAAAAATGTAACTCTTTCTGTCCAGATTATATAACTCCAGAAATGAGTCTGAATGTATTCATCTTGAATTCAAGTTCTGACAGCTCATAAACGTACTAAAGATCTGTTTAATGTCAGTCTATAAAATGTATGATAACACAATAATCATTCATCAATACACCGTCAGTTTGTTTTAAAAAGTGTGACGTGGTTTGGACTTTTTCTGTGTGTGTGTGTGTGTGTGTGTGTGTGTGTGTGTGTGTGTGTGTGTGTGTGTGTGTGTTTGTCCCTGTGCAGTAACATTCATCAACACAAGACTGCTCTTTTGTTCCCTGTCACATTCTGTTGTGCGCCACATGCTGAGTACATTATGTTTCAGGGTTATATTGAGCACAGCCAAACATATAAATAAATGTAACTGACACACACATTCATGTAAGTTTTTGGGAGTTAATGTGGAAATGCTGACAGACACATGAATGATTTGTTCAATAAGCACTCAGAAAAACGTGTATATAACTTCCTCTCTCTCTCTCTGCCTTTGAGATCTTGACTCAAATTGTTCAGCCACATTTCACTGAAAATCCAAATTCATTTTTCTCCACGTTGAAACAGAGCCATTATCTCTCTGGTGTTATGACTCAGCCAGCAGGTGCAGATATGAGCCGCCGCTGTCTGATGGAGACAAAGTGCATAAATGGCAGTCGGAATTCAGAAAGAAAAAAAAACAACAAAAATCATTTCTGACTTTGATTGAAAGCCGATTCTCGCGTGTGAACAGTCACCACATGAGAGGGAGAGAGCGGTGAACCCTGCCTTATCCCCGCTGAAAACTGCCTCTCTGCATTTTCATATTTATCCTCTAAATAAAAAGCTTTCCGCACTTGCTTTGTGAAGATTTAATCGTCTGGTAAACTGCCTTTTGACTCGGTTTTTCAATCAGCTTATTCTGGACGGAAAATAGAAATTCTCTTTCATTTCGTTTTCTTACATAAATTACAAAAAAATTGTCTTGCCTTTTACCCTTTAAGTGGCACTCCAGCTACTCCGGCTTGTATTTAATCTGCTGTCACAGAGAGCGTAACTGTTTGCGGTTCACGCACACACACACACACACATACACACACGCACACACACACTTCAACCATTACTAGTATTTTACCTTCAGCTGTCAGTTCAGCTGACACCTCAACTCCTTTCACTGCATAAACATGGAGCAACACTCATAATGTTTTCAGCATCCTTAAACTTAAACTGCAACTCCTTTAAATTTTTGTGCAGCCGCCGTTTAATATTTGACATGCAAAGTATGCGGCGCTTAATAACATTTAAAGTTGTTTACACGTGGAGTTTTCTGAGTAAACAAGCCTTTTTTTTTTTTTGGTTTTATATTTTTTTTGAATGTTGAATCTGCAAAATCAAAAGTTGATGCCGAACAACTCCCTTATCAACTTTTTAACTCTCCATTGCTGCAAAATCCCTTTTGGATTTACCCTCTAATGTAACTACTGTAGTAAAGCATGGACGTTATTTATCGTAAAAGACCCTAGTGATGGCTGGAGCCTCCGTGTTGTGTTCAAAGTCACATCTGAACTTCAGTTACGTTCTGGAGTAAAGCTAAAAAAGACATTATACTGTATATACTATATTTTGAATCAGCTTCTTAAGGACAGATTTCATTTTAACTGCTGTTAACCTATGTTCTATCAGCAGTCACTACCTGTTTTCACACATCCACATCACATCTCTGTAAGAACACTCGGAGGGCAAAGCAAAGCGCTCTTCAGCCGCCTACCAGCCAAATTAGTGTGTGATTTAACACAGGCTGAGTCTATTTAGCCAAAATGCCGGATAGTTGTTCTTCGATCGGATGAGCTAAGTGAGGAGGAGACGAGTTGACCAGGTTGAACTTTGGCCGCAGAGCGCGCTGTGAAACCAGCGGCAACTGCACCGCGAATCGCCTCGTGTCTGCATCCGTCATTCTGCATCTACAAAATCCAAAAATCCAAATCTGAAAAAAGAAAAAAGATTGTGGATCTGTGCTGTTAGACGTGAAAGAATTTCTCGTCCTTCCCCTCTCAAACAGCAGCATTATTGACATCCAGATCTAAAATACACACATAACTACTACTTATATGTACTTTTGTCTGATTTCATCTTGGCACCACTGTAAGAGTTTGTTTGATTTCAGTGATTGAAATACTGTGGCGGGTTTATACGAGTCTCAAGTGGCCAAAACTTGCAGTTTGCTCGTGTATCTTTGTTTTTTTCTTATTTTCCGGGAGGTGATTTAAATATGCTCGGGTTGAAATTGCTGGGGAAAATGTACAGTCCTCTTCTGGTAGCGCAGCTCATCATGTTATTTCCATCTTTGAATGGTGCAATGCAGGAACACGCTCCTGCTCTAACAACTTTGGAGCTTTTGCTCATTGTTGTAAAAAATATTTTCCGGCTCTTTGCTCTACAGGTAAATCTATTGCAAAGCAGACCACCGCACTCACTTAAAGAATTACAGCTCAAAAAGAAAAAAACGTCTCCTCCATCAGCATCTGTTTGCTTGGAAATGTTTCCATCTGGCAGAGTAAATAACTTACAGTTATTACGGAGAAATAGACTCATTAACTGCAAATGAGTCAGAAAACAATACAGCTGCTTTAAAAAACAAAATACATGTGGCTCTCTTGGAGAGAGATAGTGCACTTTGCTGGAAATATCTGCGCTTTAGTAAATCTCTGAAATTGCCCCTCGAATTGCAAATAGGTCCAAGCTGCTTTCTTAAAAAAAAAAAAAAAACACTATGGTCTCATCTAATAGACTCAGATGGCACTAATCCAAACAAATACATGCCATGTATGCATAGAAATCCAAAGTGTATAACAACGAGGTTGAAATATTAATAAGGAAAAAGGCTTAAAGTGTCGATACAGTTATGTAATACAATGTCAGAAGAGAAACATCAATACGTTTAAGGACAATAAGTCTGTGTGTACAGATCCCATGCGTCCAACACAACGCTGTGTGATAGCTAACAGTCTCTCCATGGTGATGTCTGATTCCCAACCTCCCAACTTGAAATGAAAGAGGAGCAGCTGAGCCCATGGAGCACAGCACCATGGCTACTCACCAGAACACGGCCGAGTGAATAGATGTAAAGCCAAGCATGTCGGGAGCTCATGTCAGTGACAGCTGCACTGAAGCCACAGTCTGCGGCTTTAGCTCCTTTTATTTTTTTTGTGGCCGAATGACCCTTCACGGCCTCTTGTGCTGTCCTTTATTTGAGCTCCATGTATGTTTTATTGAAAGAGTCTGAACTCCTGCGGGTTGGTACATATTAAGTGTCCGGTAATAACCTTTATCCAAGCAGCAGTTCGGTTCATGATTTCAGCAGGATTAGAATTACTTCATGTGTGATTTGCACTGTGGGGAGTATTGTTTGCGCGCAGGCTTCTTGTGCAACATCAATATCTCAACAGGAAACAATGTCAGAGTGCAGCGCTGTCAGTGTTTCACATTTTATTTTTGGGTTTCTTCTGAAGCATGCTGTACTACCTTACTCGTAGAGACCCTGTTAAGCCCCGGTGTTCAAGCTGCTGTGTGAAATATCTTTAGGGCGACTGCTGATTAAGGGCTCTTGAGCAGCGGCGGAGGCTGTTTTGGTGTACCCGATCCAGCATTGCTCACAGGTTGCCTGTAGGTACGGACGTTTGTATTCATTTTGGATTGAGCACAAGCCATTGAATGGGAGAATTTGTACTCTCCTCCACAGAGACGCAAATACAAAGCGTGAAACATGCATCGAGCATGTATTTTTATGAACTTTTTGTTCTATTTGAAGCCTCTTTAGTTTTCGACTTGCAGAGCCAAGTCGAACGGGCGTAAAGAGGAGCAAAATAGAATTACACACACTCTCCGACGTGAGTTTTCATGTAGCAAAAATAAAATTCAAATGCTGGAACAATTTGAGCAGTAGTTGTGGTGATAGGACGAGTATGTATCAGTGGGTTGTTAGGGGGTTCTTTTATGCTTTTATAGCACTTCTCCCTTGCTACAAGGTAAACAAGCAAACACAAAGCTAACACGTTGGTCCCCGGAGAACTGCCTGCATACAAAGCGATGATAACTGTCAGCACTGATTTCAGAAGGGTTCATGTTCAGATCCCAACCCCTCTTTCCCAATCCCTGGGAAGCGCCTTTGAGCTACATCGCTGCTGCATGCTGTGCTACACTCACCTCGAGGGAAGCGAAGAAAGGATAGTATAGAGGAGACTCTACAGTGTTGCAAGCGAAGCAGCAGCCGTGGCGCTCGGTTGAAAGTAATACAAGCCGAAACTTCAAATACCACCTGAAAATGAGCAGTGACGGGTTTTGAAATGGGTTAGATTAATGAGAGAGAAAGGAATTTGACCAGGGTATACTTTTAATAAGCCCTGCCAAGCTATACATATTTTATGTAGTCCTCAGTGTTGATGAGATTTGAATGAGATGGAATATGTGGAGCCGCTTACTGCCAGGCGCAGAGTGGTGAAACAGTTCACTGAGAAGACCACACAGTTGCGCTTGACCCTTGACCTAGACTTGCATGCTTTGTGGCCTGTCAAGTTTTGTCCTTCTCGTCCACGGCATTTAACCGGAAAACAAACTGCCACGGTTGGCTTCCTCGGGATTAAATGTTGACTCTCCATGACTGACAATTTACCTCAAGTTTGCTCCTGACAGCAGGAGATGGTGAATAAACAACGGCGGTCTCCGTAAGAGAGATGGCATATGCACGCTGAGGCTTGAGGACACAACCAATGCAATTATCATGCCCTTAACGCAGCATCCATCAGTGGGCTGATGGATTCCATTAATAAAAGACCTTTGGTGTTGTATCCCCTGTTCAGCATGTACTCCTTCAGTGCCAACAATATAATATTGACCTAATCATTCTCCACCCCTGCAGCGCTGGCTCGGAACCTGAAATACCATTGTTATTTATCCTGTAATGAGATGTTGACATTTACAGATAAATTGAAGGAAGAGTTTCACCAACAATCCAATGTGAGTATGCTGTAATATATATAATCTGAACAAAATAGGCTTTTGCCATCGCTCTACGCAATAAATATCAAGAGAGTCCAGTATGTAACTGAAAAGCAGGGTGCACACAAAGAGCACATACTCACTCATTTGTTTGTTGACAATAAAGAAATCATCATAGCAATGAAAAATGAAATTTAATTGCTCAAATATAATCTCCTAACAAAGTGTTTCTGCAGAGAGGAATACATTCGCTGCACTTGTGCTCTTGAGCGCTGTCTATATTAACGGATATTAATAATCAGGTAGCGTTGAAAAAGGTTCTGACAAACCATCAGATGAAGGAAGCCTTTGCCCTGATTGTTTTCACCAGTGGTAGTTAGCTGCTAACCTTATCTGGGGGGTCATGCAGTCCTAGGAATACATGAAAAAGATCTCTTGAACCCAAATGTCCCAACGTCCAAGACGTGCTGTCTGACTCATTTAAAGCCTCATCATCTCCCTAGCGGAGAATAGTGAGTTAGTTGAAACACAGAGCGGCTGAGGAAACTGGCTTTGAGATGCAAAAGGCTCCCGCTGTCATAGGTATCGTGCCTCTTCGGTGTCACCTGGAGTTCAGGAACAGTGCCTGATGCGCCTTCGGGAAACAGAAGATTCTTGAGGTGTCGACTTGATTGACGAAGCTCAGATTCAGGCAGAGCGGTGGCGCCGTTGAGCTTTTGGACTGGCCTGTATGAAGTCATGCAAGAGCCGTATCTGCGTTTTCAGCAGAGATTTAAGAGCATTCTTGTTGATGATTGTTTGATGATCGGGTTCTCCAGGAAATCAAGTGATTATTGTTAGAAAAGGTGGACTCAGGAGGAGATGGAACATTGTATAAGTTTTCATTTAAACTTTAACGTATGAAGTAAATGTTGATTGCACAGTGTAGCAGCTATAGAATAATGACACCGTCTGCGTTTAAATTGGTTCCCTATAAGCTTCGTTTCCACTAGGCAATTCTATCTCCGACCAGAAAATAAGGCTTGATTCATAAATGAATGAACAATAAATGAAGTCCAGCTTTTTTTTTTCTGATGTCTTCTAATGTTAATGTTACTTTCCCCTCCACCCTGATGCCGACCAATGTTACTCAAACTATTATAATAAAGCGACATTATGTAACTTATTACATTCTTATTTATATTTTTAAATTGTTCTTATGTTACACTGATGTATAATCAGGCGAATGGTGTCACTGTCATTCCCACTTTACGCCCTCGCTCAGTTTGTTAGCTGAGCAGACGTCCATGGGGGTGTTAGTGTTTGTATCACAAGCATTTTGGACCTCCAGAACGAAGAGGTTTTCAAGGCCCGGGTCAGGGGGGGAATACAGATGTGGAGCAGGGTCGGTGTGAAATGTCATAAAAAGTCAAAGACAGACATTTTAGACTCTGTCTCACCTCTAACTGTAAAGCGAGTATGATTGTCGAATTTTTTGGATTGGCAAAATTATGGAAATGGTCAGGTTCTGACATTCGAATGGTGTCGATTTATTTGACCATCTGAGAAGCAATGCTATGCTGATGGAGTTTAACCTAAGTATTGTCTTTCCCCCTCTTTGCTGACGATGTAGTCCTATTGGCTTCAACCTTGTTTTGCAGCTGAGTTTCAAATGGCAGGGTTATGGGTGAACAGCAGTGAAAAGTTCTTCTAAGCTTCCAGTGTTTGCATGTGATTATTGCGATGCACTTAACAGAAATCATTTGTCTCAGCACTTGGCTTCCAAGTACAAATTAGTATTAGTAAGTATTTATTATCTTTTGATAGACAGACAACCATCTGTCTACCCCCACTTGGTCCTTTTTTTTTTGAGGCAATAAGATTCAAAACACTTGGAAGATTGAGAACACCGCAGAAGTTTAGATATAACAAGTTCAATTGGCGCTTTATTCTGTACACTTTTAGCATCGCATATTAGGAATCACAAATAACATTCCCTGAAAAAAAAAAAAAATCCACTAAAAGCTTGCTCTGCCTGCTTCGTTGTTAATTGAGGTGTTTTGTCATGTTGGAGGTGATGGAGTAAAGACAGAAATATGCACTCTGCTAAATGCTGACAGTTGAAAATGGTCCATCTGTCCATCTCTGAATACCAACATCGGCCTTGCCTTAAGATGTACGGCAGTTTCTGTAATCACTCTGATGTTCAGCACGTCGAAGGGGTTGATGACCATCAGACAGCTCAGACTTCAAACAGGATTATTCAAGGTTAGGTACTAGCTTCAAGAGTTCTTTTTTTAGAGATGTTCAATGATTTTTTTTTTTAGTTTTACTTTGAGGAGAGGTCTTAAAGTCATCTTTACACTCATGACTTGTTCCTCAGAGATTAAAACTACCATAAGAGGAAGGTTGTTGTTACTAGACAGGTTCAAAGATAATAGAATGTAGCTTGTCTCACTTCTTTGTAGACTAGTTGTACTGAACTCCACTGTTATATGTTGTGCCACTGATTTTAGAGAAGGCCATTACAAAGGACTGACAGCATGGCTCCCAGTGAATGGCATGGCTGCCTTTAATGGCAAGTAAATGTAACTGCTAAACTCTTAAAGATTACAGCCTTATACAGATGTTTATATATACATGTATGCAGATGTTGGGTAGTGCAGATATGTCATTGAGAAATTGTGAAACCATTTACATCTACCAAACCATCTGTGCTTCTTTTTTTCCAAGCGGCAGAAAATGGATGGGAGTGGAAAAACAAAAATCGAGCTTTCACTCTCTGCTGTTTAAATGTTGGCTTGGATATTGGATTCTTCTTCTACCTGTGGGCAAAGACGCCAAACAAACACCAAAGGGTTATTAAACTTATTACTCAAAGACTTTTTTTATTCAGGGCGTCAAAGGTCCGGAACAACTGGTGATAACAAATAACATTTAATCACCCACATTTACAAAAAAATACATTTAGACAAGGTGAAGAAATTGTGCGGTAAATGAGAGCCATTCTGTATCAAATTCTACATAAATGCGTGAACTTGGCAGCAACACAGATTCAATCCCCAGCAGTTAACATTGTTCTGAATAGCCAAAGGTAGACTCGGAAGGAGACAGAACATTGGATAAATTTTCATTTAAACTTTAACTTATGAATACATGTTGATTGCACATTGTAATAGCTATAGAATAATGACATCTTACGCGTTTAAATTGGTTCCCTATAAGCCTCGTTTCCACTGTGCAATTCTATCTCCCACCAGGCGCAATATTTAAAAATAAAGGCTTGATTAATGAGAATAAATACATGAAGGTAAAGCTTTTTTTTCCTCCTGATTACAGTAGTAGTAGTATGTACTGTACAGCAGTTAACATTGCCATGACAGCGCTATAGAATCAGCCTCAGTACAGTTGTCATGAACGGGGAAATTAGCTATAGAGAACAAAACTGTTTTTTATACCAGGCTGTAAACATGTTTATTTCTGCTGTGAAGTTGGACATTTTGTTTGAACATGGGGACTTATGGAGACTGACTCACTTCTGTAGCCAGCCTCAAGTGGACGTTTGAGGAACTGCAGTTTTTGGTCCTTCCGCATTGGCTTCACTTCACAGCCATGGAGGTTGCTGCATGGGCTAGAACCAAATACTTGACTATTCAGATACTTGTTCGTTGAGTAGGTTTTCGGATTTTGGTGCATACACCCGACCAGCCTCTTGCTGTTTCTCGCCATATTATACACGGACACTGTTGATTTTCTTTTCTCTTTTTTTTTCTTTCTTCTTCACCCACAATTCAGTTTCCAGCAGCAGCTCATGAGCCCTCTGCAGAGCATGTGCGATTGTCAGTAGACTCTACTGGAGGGGAGTCATTAATCAATCGCGCACGGTGTCTCGGACAGATGAAGAAAAAAATAAATAAATCATGCTCAGCACCCGTCATATTGTCAGAAAACATTACATTTCAAAATGCATATTATCCAAATTGACTTGCTGTGTGGTCCGGATGCACTTGGATTGGCTTGGATAGGGTCTCCACTCGTGCAGATGTGTTTTTGGCATAAAACGTTTCCCAGTGTAGCTTTCAGCACATCTTGAGAACACTGCATTAAATCTAGACAGATAATAAGTGAAATAGAGAGATCCATTCTGTGAATCATTGTTTCATTGAGTTGTGATAGCTGTGGTTTGTTTTTATGTGAGCGTTATTTGTAGCAAAATGCAAAACCGTAATTGATTCATACATAAATGGTGCGTGCTTTATTTAATCTTTTGATCTGATTCAGATGTTCGTCCAATAAACATGACGTGTGTTTGTTTGTTTCCTGTGTGTGTGCTGTTCACATCAGCAAAGACATGACAGTGAAATTCACATGGTGTAAATAGTGTTTCGCACAGCCTTTTAGTGATGAATATGAGACATTTGCACATTATTAATTAGAATGAATGGCATGAAATGTACTGAAAAACAGCCATGTTTGAATTCCATTTTAATCAATTTAGCTTGTTATCTCTGAATGTATAATGTGAAGCTATCAACCCCGCTTGTCTAATCATTATTTAAAGTCCTAATGGAACAATCCTCAGTCATTATTTACTCATTATAATTAAGGTTTATTATAAAATTACTATAAAATATATACCTTTATGCTTATATTTCTCCTGTGGTAGCCTTTACTGATGTTCTTTTTTCTTCCATCAGCTCCACTCAGATGTGGACAAAGGAGACGGCAAGGTGAAGTATGTGTTATCTGGCGAGGGCGCCACCTCCATCTTCACCATTGATGAGAACACGGGAGACATCCATGCCACGAAGCGCCTTGATCGAGAGGCACAAGCCTACTATACCCTCCAGGCTCAAGCAGTAGACCGACTCACTAATTTACCTGTAGAGCCCAGGTCTGAGTTTGTGGTCAAGGTCCAGGACATCAATGATAATGAGCCAAAGTTTCTTGATGGGCCGTACTTGGCAGGGGTGCCAGAGATGTCACCTTTAGGTAAGCCACCCCATTTGTCTTAAAAATAATCCCATAACACCTCACCCCCCCTCATTTCCACCCTTTTTCTACTCTCTCTCATACTCTCTCTTTCTCTTTGACTTGCCCTCCAACATCTGCATTTGATCATTTTCCACCTCAGTGAATTTGTCTTCATCTCCTTCAGTCTTTAGGTCATGGGGAGATTCAGGTAGTTTGCCATATTAATTTGAATCCAGCGTGTTTGCTTTTTAAGACGCAATCCACGAGAATCACATCGGCTCCAATTTAAACTGCGTGAAGTTCTAGTACACGGACCCCCCATTAATTGAGGTCCAGGTTAAATTGCTTGGATTTGGGCATCCCGGAGCATGCAGAGTTTCTTGGATTCTTTATTATTTTCATTAAAACTGTATGCTAATATAATATTTCTCCTTGTGAGGTTTTATAAAAGTTATTATAAATCTTTGATTTAGTTTTTGAAAGCACCACGATGCACACCCTTTGGAAAGCAAGGCAATTTATTTATGTTATACATTCAGAATTACAAAGAGTACTACACATATTGGGACTTAAATGCATACAAGCAAAGTAAATCAAACAAAAAAACAAATCAGTAAAAAATGTTTAAAAGATTAACCTAAAGAAAATCTGTGAGTTTTTAATGCTGCAATAAAATGACAGAGATAGTTTTCAGATGTGTTCGTCAAAATTACTGTTTTCTTTTAAAGGTCCAGTCGAAAGATTTAGAGGTCTATCATGTTTTTAGTAGAATAGAATAAGCACAGTTTACTTCCATAGAGTCTATGTTGAACAGTCGCCTAGAATAAGACTAAACACTGGCTTTAGATAGGGCCTTTTGTTATTTCTGCCCAAGTCTGTAAACAGGGGCTCCTAAATCTTACACACTGGACCTTTAAATCTTACAATAGGAAGGCGAATGCCAAATGATCTGACAGATCTGTAGGGTTCATATTGTTGTTGGGAATCAGAAAAATGTTAAAACACTAAGAGCTTTTAACAATAAGGAATCATCAGTTGCATTCGAGCTATTTAGTTAGTAGATATTATTAATTATGTTTAGGTATCAGACATTTGTAGTGAGAGTTTACAGCTGTGCTAGTGGCTCTGTAAGGTTGCAAAATGCTCATGTCATCCATCCATCCGTATCCTTATCCCAGGGCTGCTTCAGCTGGAGCCTATCCCAGCTCGCACTAGGCGAGAGGTCGGGCGGAGCGTGTAATGGCATTCACTATCTTATTTGGCCATTTTAGCATGCTACCATTTGCTGATCAATAGTAAACGCATGAAAAAGTCAGATGATCACCAAAGTCATGACAAATCATCCCGAGGAGATCGTAGATAAGTAAAGTAAAGAGAATTCATCCGATCGTTGCGTAACACGCGGTTCATATGCTGTCGATCACATTAGCATTCATTACTGCAGATATTTATTTTATCTGTATGTTTTAAATACGGTCCTGGAGGGAGCCATTATACCAGACTCCGTCTTTAACTGGGTGCTGACTGCTGCATGGTCAAGATTTCTACTGCAAGGTTTTTGAACGGGTCACGCTCGAGCTCAAAATGTGAGTAAATGCAAATGAGCCACAACAACATCCTGAGGCTTTTCAACTCAGCAGGTGTATGAGAAGCACAGCTGGAGTGCAGGAGAGTGAGCTCCATATTGATAAGCCACGATCTATTTGTTCTTTATGTGCAATTTGGCTTATTTTCAAGGGTTTGTTTCTTCTTTCTTAGTGTGAATTTCCAAGTTTGCCATTAATATTATCAAAATTCCACATTTTATTCAACAAGACATGGGTGGTGCTGAGCATAAAATGATGTTGATATGCTATTTCATGGTGTTTTAAAGTCTGACTCAGTGTATTGTAATGTGAAGTCTGATGTGCCTTAATTTACATATTTATCACCACACATATGCCGGCACAGACCTCTAGGCTTAGAAATGTTGATGAGTGACTCAGAATGGACTCAAGCAAACTTAAAGTCTGAATCAGGCTTGAAGGCCAAAGGCATGTTTTCCACAAATTAGGCTTCCAGTTCAGACTAGCCGGTACTTACGGGCACCTCCCTGCTGAAAATGTCTCTGAAAATGTATTTGAGAGACAAATACATTTCTATCCATCAATTTAACAGAGCAGCACAGGCATCCTTAACTTCCTCCAGCTCCTCCTAGGGGTTCCCAAGGCGCTCCAAGGCATGCTGGGAGCTGCGGTCTAATCACAAGTGAGCTATGAGTGATGGGATGGAGACAGAAAACGAACTTGACTCGTGTGAATTGACAGAAAAAAGTCACATGGCCTTTTTCACTTGATTTAAAAATATGAAGATCATTTTAAACGACGCGTGAATGTGACTGATGGGTTACATTACTTTTTTTTTTTTTACCATTTATTTAAACGTCTATGAGATATTAACTTTTATAGGCAAATGTAATTCCCAGAGGAGAAAGTAAATAAAATAATTTGATACTGAACCACATAAACTTTAATCTACAGTCTTAATCATAATTCATGATCAGATTGGGACCCAGCAATCAGTCCGCTCACAATCTTGATTAGAAGTGATAGTCACTCAATTTCTGTCTAATTAGTTACCCAATCAACACCTCTTTGTGCAAACAAGTAGGAAAACTAATTACTAATACTACCTATTTCCAGTTAGTGGATTGAGACACTTGATTCTGTTATGAGCACATTCTGGTGTCTGTCTTTATTGTAAAATGTGAATGCAGTTCTTGGCTTTTCCTTTTCCTCCAGAAGATTTAGTAACTCTGTACTTAAGTAAAGCCAAAAATCTGTGAGGCTGCCATATACTCTTTTAGTTTCATCCAGAATATATAAAACTGTATTTACATTACACTGAGAGCGAGAGCAGGTTGGACGACTGAAACACAGCTAGAGTTGTAAAGTAGGAGTCTTAGTGGTCGCCTGGTAACCGAGGGAAGGAAAATCTCTGGATTTGAATGCTTTTTAAACTATTAATGAGGCTCGTTTAAGATAAACAGGGTGTTGACTTGCCCTTTTATGGAATCCCTAAATGGTCATGTATTTATACGTTTTATTTTCTCGTGATAATGAGTCAGTTTGATTTCTTTTCTTGAGATCTTGAGTTATTTATGTCAATACCTTGACAAAAGTTGTTATAGCCTTAGACAACGGGATCACTGTTTTCTCAAGACGACGACATACTCAATACGAGATCTCAACCTACGAAAGTAGGTCTCTATTCTCACACTGCAGGAAACACCATTCAGTGTAACAATGTCAGAGGAGCAGGAGTATATTGATCAGCACGTCACATCCATCAGTCAGCGTCAGGTCAGCGTGACATCACGTGTGATGGACATCTCTGGCCTATCGCATTTGATTCATTATCTCGGGACAACAAAGTCTGGTTTTCTTAAGATCTCGAGAAAATTATCCCGTTATCTCAGGATAACAACATTCGTCATTTTGAGATAATGACATAAATGTTTTATGAGAAAACTAACGAAATAAAATGTATCAATTTATGATTGTTTAGGGCTGCGTTGGTGTTAAAAGTTTTTTTAGGCAGCGGAAAAGAGCTGTTACTTGTTGATACATGTAGCAGATAGAAAACAGCATCAACATTATTTTTGAGTCGTATCTTAGCCCAGTGTTCTTTCTTCTTTTAGCTCTGATTTTGGTCTCCACCAGCTCTTGAAGGAAATATCTGACACTTTAGCTGCTTAATGCTCCACTGTGTTCACAAGCTGGTTGCAAACTGTGTCTGACTGTGGTTTGGTACTAAGCAGGTGTGCAGAAAACAGCCGCTTGTTGCAGCTGGAAACTGGAAAATGGTTATTGTTGCGTGCCAGAAAACCAAAACTGCTGGAAAGACGCTTTAAAGCTCTGCAGCAATGCAGAGTTGATTATAACCACAGCGTGCTCCCTCACGCCGATAAACACAGAGAACTGCAGAGCGCATTGTGCACATCAGCATCACCTTAATACCTCAAATATGCACGGCGCCATACAGATGGAAATTAGCAAGAACAAAGGTGTTTATGGCTTTTTTTAGAGCCTTCAAAGTCAAAATGAAAATTTCAGCAGGCGTACAGTGGCAGTGGGAGTTGTTCCAAAAGAAGCAGCGCTTTGCTTAGTACACCAGCACGGAGATCTCTGAAGGATTACACAGACGACTGTCAACGGGGGGTACAGAGCTCAAGCTTAAGGAACCAGAGGATTATAGTACAAGGGCCTGGAGTGTCGTGTCCAACCCGAGATAAGACAGCAACTCGGTACATCAACCACAGAGGAGGATGTGTTCACACCACGAGGACAGAGACGCGGGGTCACCCATCACCACTTTATTTACTTCGTCGGTTCCTGTGAAGGTCTTCAGCGCAAGTTGAGGGGACAACAGGAGAATAATGCATCGCCCCTCTTTGTAAATATCTGCTTAAAGCAATTATCAATGCAGTAAAGAACAGGGAAGGGCCAAGCACCTCTTGTCCTCAATAATTCCTTTATAGATGTCTTTAAATCATTAATGGTCACAGCTCTGCGCGGCTGATGAATGGGTTCAATTTAGAGGAAATCATGAATTTAATTAATTAAAGTAATTAGAGGCAGTGCTCGTCCATACACATGGAGACCTTATGGCCCGAGGATCTCTGAAGGCTTTTGTCTTAATCACGGCGGGGATGTCAAATAAAAGACGGGAGAGCTTGAGGACGGTTGGAGGTGTGACAATCGCGAGCCTTGGCTCTCTCCCGCTGCACAGCGAAGGGGCCAAAGGAGCAGTCTGAGGGCTCATTACAAGCATAGAGAATGTAATGTCAACCCAAGGCCACAGCTCTTGAATTTACTACTCACCAGTCCTATATCCAGCTGTCATTGTTCCTGTCTAATTCATGAGAGCGGAGATCAAGGATGGCATAGTCATTTAATTCTGGAAATGAAAAAGGTGTTCCGGTTTAGGGAAATTCGATCCACTTTATTATTTATTTTTTGTCATCACAGGTGGAGGTTTGGTGTCATTTTGATCCGTCTTTGCATTGTGGGTTATAAATATATACTTACACACCTGTATAGTCTAATGATCTAATGCCAGTCAGTGTAACAGCCCAGCTGTCGATCTACCTTTGCTCATATTTTCAGAAATGTATGTTTCTTATAGTTAAAGCATTGCACCAGGGGTAATTTGATCTACTGTAAGGAACACAATGGTGAGCTAAAAATACATCTTTGATAATAAAAACTATGACACACTGTCAGACTATAACTAATAGGCATTTTTATCCAAAGACTAATGTTGCATTCACATGGATTCAGGCACCTTTTGGACAGCGCAGAAAAAACAAATGACACGACGGAGAAAAGAAACACGCAATGTGACAATATGACTCCGCGGTGATGTCGTATTTCTGCAAAAAAAATTAAAAACGATGTTAGATTGAACTATTTTGTGTGTATTATCTATATAAATAATCAAGATTGCCGTGTTTTGAGGGAGCTACGCAACGTCCAGTTATGAATTCCATTGTGGAGGACGGCAAAAAGTTAAAACTAGTTATTTTAACTTGACTCATTTCCAATTTTAAATTTGTCTGTTGGCGGTCGCTGGCACTGCTAAACGTCAAAGAGGAAATCTGCAAAAGTGTCCAAAAGACACAGAGCTGTCTTTTAAATCCTGCAATACACTTACTGAGAAGGCTGCGAGGCTCGCGCCTCACCCAAAGAGATTTGGCGAATTAGTCACATGTTAGTTACATAAATACTGTCTGGTCTTGGTCTTGTTCTTAACTTGGCATCAACCAAAGTCTTGGTCTTGTGTCGGTCTTGATACACTCTGGTCTTGGTCTTCTTATTACCGTAACCATCGATGCTATTCTCTGCCGGCCTTGTGAATACAGTATAAGACTGTGTTGTACTGAAGTAATTCCATATAGAGGAAGTGTTGACAGTACTCTTTAAAATACTATTTCCAGAGACTCAACAGTTCCCACCACGAGCAAGCACTTAGTGTCAGTGGCAAGGAAAAAGTGAAGAAGAATGGTGGGCGGACATCTGCCAAGGCTGGTTGATGGATGGATTGATGGATTGATGGATGAATAGATGAGGGGATGCAGTATATCAGGAATACTTCTGAACATAATGCAGTTCAATACGACATAATCACTTACCTCTGTGTGACCTCAGTGCTGGAATAATTGAATTAACACCTTGATAACAAAAAAACCTCATTAAAGGCTTCATGATGGAACAGCTGCGTGGGATTGGATTGGATTAGATTGTACAGGTGGACCTCATGAATGCATTGTGAATGTTAAAAACACACATAGAAGAACAGCAGGCAATTTGGTGACTTTGTTTAAAAGTCCCGTAATTCATTTTCACTCGGAAATTGCAAATAAATGCGAATTGAACCCGAAGCAATAATCCCTGCTTATCTGAAACAGTGGGGAGCAGGTGTGATTGTGCATGAATATAATCAACTTAATCAACAGTGGCAGCTTTGAATACTCATGAAAGCATTGCAGAGTTACTGGGCTTTCAACGCAGCACTTTTAATATTTGCTTTTCATGTATGTATGTGTATTAAAATTCAAGTTACAGCTTTTCTCCTCTAGTCACACGAGAGCGTTATTTGTATTTCTACACAGCGAAGGCGGCCCCTCATTTAAAAACAGATGCAGTTTGTGTATTCATAAAAAAAAAAAACTATAAGTCACGCTGTGGGTCACATTCCTAAAAACAAACAGCTAACGAATTTGCATGACGAGTGCGCACTCAGAAATGCATATTGTTCTTGACAGTCAGACGCTGCCTGTTACGTGCAAGTGGCTGAAGAATACCTGTCTCCCATTCAGATTAAGCATGGCACATTTATTTTCATTACTGGCAGATGACAGTTGCTCACCCAAGATGCGGAATTGATTAGGAAACCTGTTTTGCACACAGCTGCGGGGGGAATAAATGATAATAAAAAAAAAATAAATAAAAAAAAAACAAGATCGGATCCGTCATGTCAATGAGGATGGACAAATATTGAAGGGACACAGACAGGCCAAATTGAGTAGCAGATGACAGCCCGGTAGAGCAGAAAGAATCTATTCAGGGTGTTTGTCAGGGTTTTATTTTTTATTTTTTGTTGACATCCGCCTCACCCCACTGCTATTTTGTTTCATTCTGATAATATTAGAGTCAGAACATGCTGCTCGCTGGACAAATAGGGGCAAACAACCCGAGGAAGAAGCTGCGCGCCGTGTGTGTGAGTCCATGTTGAATGTTAATTTACAACCTCGTCTGCCGACCGCTGTGAGAAGTGATTTTAACTATCAACCTGTAATAGAGATTTAGACGACGCCCGGGTTCTCTTTCATGCAGTCATCCTTTGACCTTGGTGTTTTAAACTACCTGTAATATAACCTGTCATGACTAAGAGGTGATGATATAATCTAGGTGTCCTTCTACAACCGGCTTGGTGATAACTTCTCCAGCTTCACCGAGCTTTTTTTTTTTTTCCGTTATATCGCTCACATCCAGGGCCAGAGCCTGTTAATTCTGCTTTACGGCCAGAAATGGAGGACTCTAATCCTCCAATTTCCATGATCACTTCATTCTGTAAAAGCCTGTAAAATACGTCTCATGTTAGAAAGTGAGATTTTTATTGGGGTGTTTTCTTCCAAAGTAAAAATATCACCAACTTGTAAGACGGCACTTTCTGTCAGATGCTTACAATATAGGCACGGGCTCAAGCCAGATATGCGCAGCTAGCAATTAAAGTGAAATATTTACGCATAAACCGGAGATTCATCCGACCAACTGGAAGAGACGCACTCATGGTAAATGGTGTTTTTTTTTCCCTTCATTCTCAAGGTTACTTCAACAGTGACTTGTTGATGATTTCACCGCTGCCAAGTGTGTAGCAGGCGTCAGCTTTAAGACCAACACTGACGTACAGTCTAACAGCCAAAGCACCGTCTGAATCACAATGCTTGTTTGTGTTAATTTATCAATTAAATGGCTTTTCCCTTCTATGATGGGATGGATATCAATCCTTTGTCGTAGAATTACTTTGCCTGGAAAAAAAAATAATCCGCAACCAATCAAACGAGCCCAGTTGGAGCAACACGGCTCATTTCTACCGTAATGAATGACCTATTGAAATTGATTGGCGAGTGATTGTCACTGATTATGTTTTTCTCTGCAAAATCTTCAAACGCTTTTTCTGCATTACCTCCCAAAGCCACGGCTGTCAGCTCGAGTCACATCAACGCGTGTTTCTGTCGGTACGCTTAAAAAAAAATAAAATAAAAAACGTGCAAGGGGTCATGTCTGATGTCTTCTTCTCTGCCTTGGAGGAAGAGTGGGAGAGGACGATACAGTAGTGAAGAAGACAAAAAACGAAATGAAGAAACAGTTGTCGGTTGTCAGCAGAGTTCACACTCAAGTATGAAAACAAATTTCCGTCTTGTAAGCTGGGAATAATTTGGGGGATTTGGGGGGTCACTACTGGGCAGTAAAACAAAAGCAGACTTTATATCTTGGGTTTTATCTGCAGTCAACCACCATATAATGTCAGTGTCTTTCCTCTAAGGGCAATAATTTCGTCTAACAGAAAATGTAACATTTGTTGTACACTGTAGTATTCAACGTAAACTTAGCTCCTGTTGCGATCTTGGTTCAGGAGTTAATAGTGGAAGGTTAGCTGAGCATAATAATGGTTAACTGATGTGCACACTATAATTTGTTTATATAGTATTAAACAGGGACCATACAGGCTGCTATGTAAGGATAAGCAATGCAACAAATACACCGTATATGTGGCATTTAGCTGATGCAGCAGCGGTTAAGCTGTTAAATCTACAGAAGGTTAAAACAGCCGAGCAAGTCAGACAAAAACAGAATCAAATCAAGACAGATGAGAAACTGTGGTTAACCGCTGTCTTACCTGCTAGTTGACATTAGTACTGAAATGGTTTTCCAGATCATAATTTGATCCACACTCATCTGGAAATGTATCCGAAATGTTGTCTGGGCAAACTACTTTCTCAAGTCTCAAGCTGCTAATTGGACTGTACCTGGACCTATGACCAATGACACTGTGTCTCAGTTAGTACACTTCTGTGTACTACACTGTGTACTGTGTACTTCCTTGGCATAGTGTGCTTATTTCTGCAGGGTAGTTTTGTTTCAGTAACCATTGGTGGACCATTGGTACCAACATTTGACTGCCAAACTATGAATATAAAACATATGTAGAACTTTCATCTGTACATCGTGGTATTCAGCTCCAGCAGCTTCCTGAGCCCCCATTTTCATTATGCCGGTGGGCAACAAGTGTCCAGTGTTACACGCTCGACTTTCTGACCGTTATAAATGCATCATCCAACCCGAAACACAGCCTGGATATCCCGATACACGTTGACTACACCAGAAGCCCCAAAACAGAGGCCAAGTCACCATTGGACGATAAATGATGACAATAAAAATAACATAACATTGCAGAAAAAAGTGAATAGATCTTTTACTTCCAAACTCTATCGTACTGACCAGTGAGAAAAAAGAAGTGTGACTGGTCTATTTGTCCGCCGGCTAATGAAATGAGCTTCCCTGTGCAGATTCAGTGTGTAGGAGTTGAATTAACAATATAGATATCACATTTGTCTAAGTATTAACAGCAGCAGCAGCAAATTTACATGTAAATTAAGGCGAGAATCACTCTTTGGGATCTACATTATTTATTAAATGAGGTGAATAAGGGGTTAAGGTGTTAATCCAGTGCCCAAACCTCTTACAGTATATATCTTAATAACACCTTGAAATGATTATTTCAAATTAATGTATAAATTAAAGGAAAATCCATATACCGTATTATACTTACTTTGTCAGTTAAGGGCTTCTTGGATTGAATCTTAAGGGTTTTCTTTTTATCTTTATTAAATGGATGCAGAAATTAAGAGGCCATAACAAGACAAATAACTTGGGTTGCATGTTTTCAGCTGTAAATCAAGGACTCATTCGTGTGACTGAAGGGATTTTCTTGTGCGTGTTGTGCTGCTCGTATTCCGGGTTAACTTTTTGGATAGATAACTCCCCATTGTTCATTGTTCATTGTTCTCTTGCTTCCAAAACAGAAGTGGAATACTTCATTAAACAAGAATATCTGCCTTTCACTGCTCACGGAGCTCGCACCGGGATTTGACAGAGCATCATAAACAAACAACACTTGAGGTGTTTGTGCGACAAAACCACTTCTTCCTGCCTCTCGCCTTCAGATATCATTTTGTTTTCATAGTTACATCCCCCCCTCCTCTTTCTGCAGATCAACAGAAGCTGTTTGTGGACCCTAAATCACTAACTGGATGGGTTACCATCTGTGCATGTTAACTGGAAAATATAATAGTAAGAGAAAAGTACAAGGATAAAATGTTTTTCTGACTGTATCTTTGTCTAAAACTTTGTGTCATAAAAATTCTTTAATCTGCAGTTTTATTGAGTCCTAATTAGTGAAACACAAAGAGACCCTGTCCTCCTGTGACATCGCTGGAGGACAAACTCTTTGACTCTTTTTAAAAAACCCAAAAAAACTTTAGTAGTTTGGGGATCAGAATGATATGAGACGCATAATAATTTAGCTCCGTCTTTGTTGTCGGCGGTGAATGCCTCTTTAACGGAGCACAGATTGGCTGCAGAGCCCATTTGGCCGCTGAATTAGAATCAACAGATTGAAGTTACAGGGAAAGATGCTCCTAATTGATCTGTAGGAGGCGAGTGGAAACAATGCTAATGAAATGATCTCTAAAGGCAGAGAGTTGCACTTTAATCCTGCTGCAGGATGCCTGCAAACGATGGTAACGACGAATATTTGTTTCGCTGTGTTTGAGCCGTGGTACGTGGCAGATCACATCGATTGGTGCAGCTGAAGGTTTCTGCTTTAAACTCAGGCGTTTTGTATAAAACTAAAGTAAACACCAGGGCGAACAAAGGAAGACTGTGTAATGACTAATGACTAATGAGATTATTTACCGCTTCAGAAGTTACATTTTCATTGCTTTCCCCTTTTTTCTTTTCCTCCCTTCAACTAGAATTGGTCACCCTCTCAGTCGATATGATGACTATTTCCACATTTAGCTTTGTTTGACTTGGCTTCTGGATGTTGTCTTGGAAACTAATGAAGGGCTGTCTGCCCACAGGAACAATGGTGGTGCAAGTGGCCGCCACCGATGCAGACGACCCAACGTACGGGAACAGTGCCCGGGTGGTCTACAGCATAATCCATGGACAGCCCTACTTCTCAGTGGAGCCCAAAACAGGTCAGTACAACATGTTAAATCAACATAAATCACCAAAATGAATCATTTAAAGGGCCCGAAACACATTTCCTCATTCTTAATCTGAGTGATGAAGTCTTACATGAACACAATTATCTTTTACAGAGAGAAATTTCTGTATTTGTGTTTTCTCAGTGCCTCTTTAAGTTTGAAGTAGGCAGCGCTTAGTCGTATACTTCTCTGCACATCAGGATTTAGCATGAAATGAAACGGACGTGACTTTTTCCTGAATGTTCACGTATATTTTTGTTTGTTTAGTCATTAATAAGAAAAATTCATTTCAATATCTGAAACCAGGTTTTCCAGGTTAATTTAACGGCTCTAATAGCCACATCGAAATTTTTCTTCATACTGAGTGACCGCTTCGTTAGTTAGGCCTGTAAAATACACCTCTGCCACGCAATAAATTACATTTTTATGAAGCTCACCAGTTTTGGTGAGAGGCGGTGTTGAATTGATGATGATTTTGTGGTGGTGGAATACGATGCAGTCCAGTACAAAGCCATCACTAACTATAACCTCGGTGCTAAAACATCTAATTCAATTAACACCTCTATGGCAGTGTCAAAAAATGGAACATCATAGGCATTAAAAAAAGTCGAGTTCATGGCAGAACAGTTCATTTGTACCTGTGTACACAAGCTGACAGCTCAAAAAACACAATATATAATATATAGTCGCAGTTGTAATAGCTCAAGCAGAGAAGAGTCGGTTCTATCAGCTACACAGCAATATTTATATAAGGTTTGATAACATTGATTGGCATTATAGGTACCATGAGCTACCGGATCATACCAGACCAAGTCAGGGTGTGTGGCGGCTTTAAGCGTAGTTCAAACTGGAAAATAAAGCCAGATTCCTATTTTGCAATCAGCAAATTTAAGCACTGAGTTATAGAAAATGCATACAAATACAATACAAATGTTGACTTTGTCCAATAAAGATAACAGCGACTGAATTAGGAAAAAAAAGGGTCTGAAAAAGGACTAAAATAAAACCGTAAGATAAGATGAGAGGTAGTTTGTTGACTTGTGAGGCGTTTTGCAGCGGCAGACCTCGTTACATCTTCATAGCCGGCTCATTAGCCACTGGCCTGCCAAGGCTTGGCTACTTCATGCAAAGCACTCTTGCAAGAAAACAGAGAAATATGGGCCATCCAGTATTACTGGGCTTCGTCCTCTGCTTTAGGAGCAAACCATACACACATGCTGGGATTTTATGAATGTAGTTCTAATTCATGGACTGGTGAAAGCCACTGCAGTGCCGGGATTTATGTCATTTATTTTTCACACTCAGGCAGACACAGAAATAGGAGGCGAGCTCGACAACAAAACAAAAAAAATAAAATAAAAAAAAATCCACGGTGACCCGTGAGGTTGACTGTAAACATTCAATAAGCCTAACCACCGGCAGAAAATGGAGCATTCAAGAAAAATGAGTGCGCATCACAAGAAAGGAAATGACTTCATACTGTGTTGGCATTATGAATGTGATGTCTGAGGAGGAAAAGATGTTGCGAGCATCAACATTTCAGCACACTTAGCTCTGAAGTCTGCACTGTATCACAGCATTTCTATGTTGTTTTTCACTTTCTAGAGACCTTGGACTAATGAAGCCTCCTGCTGAAGCTTTCATTAGGGAACATTTCCATGTTTTGGGGGCGAACATTTACATGTTTTATACGCTCTAAATGAATAAGTTCCTCGTGGATACTCTTTAAGCTCCGATAGTTCCACTGGGACTTCTCTGAGGCTGTAAATCTTTGATTTTCTTGGAAGCTGAAACTTCTGCTCGGGCTAATTAATCTGTTAAAATGCTGCAATCACCTTCCCTAAGATGAGTCTGGTTTGGAACTTGTGTTTCAGTGTTTATTTTTTTCTCTCTGACTTAATGTCATGAATTCATCTGGTGATCAAACACCAGACATCCATGGACGTTGGTAAATCTGATGCTTTTTGTGCAGTCAACATTTAAGCCACAAAACAACATGGAAATTCGGCTGGTTTGGTCTAAACTTAGTGTAAGACAGGTCCTCTCAGTGCAGATCTGTACACTGTAAAACACCCAATTTATTATTTTTTTTTCAGTTTATCTTATGCTTACATAACTATCAAGCAGTTTTGTCTTTTTAATGAACTGAAACCAAATGTTCCAAACATTTAGAAGACTATTAGTAAAGGAGCATGTCCTAATTTGACTTAATCGCCAAAGTGTCTCATTTTCCTGGACCCCACAGATTCATTTCCACAAATTAACTCACAGTGCTGCTGACAGGACAAGCTAACATGTAAAAATTAAAAAAGTACAAATGTTTAAAGTGTGTATGTAGACTAAATATTAGATATTCTGGCGCTCTCATTCCTCAAACATGCTTCAATTAATTTATATTTTTCTCTGTTGGCCATGGGAGCAGTGCCAATTTGGTCTCTACCAACTCTTTGGGGGAGATATTTTGATCTTCAGCTTTAGTTGACCAGCTTGTTGTTTGGTGCTGGCCAGGTAGCATTTAATGGATTTGCTTGAACTTTTTAGCTAAAAACAGACACACTTTTTTTTTTTATGTTTCTGGCCAAATTATGAGTTTCAGTCCAATATTCTAATTTGTTTTAGCTCAGTTTTGGTCTCCACCGACCCCTGAGGTAATTGCTTTGCTCATTAGCTGTGAAATGCACAACTTTGTTCACCTGCGGGTCACAAACTTTGTCTGTTCAGGAGATTTTGAGAGTTTTTTGCCTCCTCATTTTTACATACTGAGGTGGTTTTTATGCCAGGTTTGGCTCCTGGTTTGGATCCCGGGGCTGAGTCACTTCCATTAGCTACATGGCTGATCGAGCTAACGACAGTTAGTGGTTTACTACTTAGAAATCTTTACGCCAAGAAAGTCCATAAATCACCTTGGTAAAGTTATTTCCTGCGCTTGAACCTGGTCCGACACGCTGAGCTCGGTTTTGTTGCTTGCTAAAGGCAGACTTATTTAGCAGCAGTTAATTAGTGCTATGCTAAAACAATATGTCCATCAGGAAACTCTGTAAATCATAGAGCTGAATCTAAGCAGCTGGAGGACATCAGAGGGAAAACCAGCAAATATATTCTGTATAAAATTTGATTCAGTTTCACCAAAATCACTGAATGAATTTTTTAAAGTTGTGCTTTTTGTACTGTAATCAGTGAGACCAGGCCGGATACACATGTGGCAGCCTCCCGAATCACTCATAGGACAAACAGGAACCATTCTGCTCTGGCGGCATCAAAAAAAAGAAAGTGTTTCATTGAATGCAAAATTAGCAGCTACTAAGTGCAGGATGAGTCATCCAACAACCTTTTAGCATTTAGCAGGAAATGACAAACTCTAAAATACCATGAAAGATACCTTTAAAAATGACATTTTAGACATTATTTGGCCACATAGTGGGGCATATGTAATAAAAACATCAATTTTGATGTCAGGGGGACTTTAAATCATAAGAGCGGATCGAAACATTGAAGTTGTGGCTCGTACAATGAAAGCAATGGACTTAAAGGTGCTGAGAAAAGAAACCGCAGAGAGCGGCATGGCTTTTAATCGTTACCTTCTGTCCAAGTGTCCTTGAGCAGGATACCAAAACCCAAACTACTACCAATGTGTAGATGGAGCAAAAAAATCATTTTGAAAAAAAAGAAAAGATGTCTGCAAAGTGATTTTTAGCTTTAAGTACGGAAAATTGCTTTGTGTAGCTTTAAGTGTAAAACCTCACAGATAAATCCCAGATTGGTACTCTTTCTGTAGGACAATGGCTGGTTTATTAACCTGTCAGACAAGCAGCACACACACACACAAAGACACACACACACACTCCTAAATGTGCACCCAGATACAGCCCTTGGGCCCCTGCCAGCGCCTTGGCTTTCTGCTGCCCATCACTGCCTGACCACGACTGATTATACTTGGCTCCCTTTCCATCCACGTAGAAGGTGATTGGATCTCATGGTTATGAGATGCAATATTGGTGTCAGAATTGAATAGTGCGGATGGCTGTCGGGGAGGTGTGACTCCATGTGGGACTTGATGCAGGGAAGCATGAAGACATGTTCATGTTTGACAGGGGTAACCTTAATAACAGCCTAGTGTAAAACAATGGCTTATAGAACAGTAACCTGCGTGTCAAGGGGGAAATCCTGCAGCCTTTCATAGCAGCATTGTTACTGCCTAGAAGTCTCTATTGGTTTACAGAAGTCTTTTTTTTTTTTTTGATAGATTTCTTTTTAGATTTCTTTCCCCTTATATTGCTCCCTGAAAAAGTATGAGACACAACTGTAATTGAGAGAAATATTAGGAAGGGTTCACCCAGTTACCTGCTTCTTCATCTTAATTTAGTTACCTTTCAAGAAGAAGTACCTTGGGGAAATAAAAATTTATGCTACCTAAAAAAAAAAAAAATTGCTCTGCTGGTTTTCGTGTAAAAGATCCTGTAGTGTCATCAACTTCTAACACTGTAGGACCTTTTAGAAACTTTCCACCTTTTGTATTAATTTTTCTGTCCGTGACACATTTTTTGAAAAATCACAACACTTACTCTGCGATAATTACGTTTATTACAGAGTATCAGTTATCTGCAAGCATCTTACTGAGCTTATATTTCGAATTTAGTGATACGTAACACAACATTCTGATCACGAGACAAAAAAAAGGAAGGGGGGGGGTCTCATTTATCTGGATGTGTCCAGCAGACGGGACTGATTTGTGCCCGCTCGCCTCCGGCTGTTCAGTGATCTTTAGCAAAGTTTGCGAGAACACCTAAAACCCATTGATGAGTCTCAAGTGAGACTTCATGACACCAATACCAATTAGAGCGAGAGCAGACATTTACTTAAGTGATGTTCAAACAGCATGTCTGCCCCTATAAAGTCCCCATTACTCTCATGTCATGTTTTTTTTTTTTCTTCTTCTTCTTAAGGCCCATTCAGCTCAATGACCGGAACTCATTCTTTCACAGTCTCGCTTGATGACGTGTTTTTCATTAAGCTAAGTGGATTTTTAAATCCCAAGGTTGATATTTCAAAAGCTTTAATGGGTTATGAATGCTTACTGTAAGTGGCCTGTGTTCTCCCGCAGTAGATTGTGATGCTAACTGGAGTTAATTCCTCCTACAACCGACACAAAACGTTTCGTGTCGAGCTGTCAAAGCGTTCAGCATTGTCGGCTATCCTTGGATCTTGAGAGTGACAGCGCTTACATGTAGACCTTCGTTTGCATCTTGACACCGTTTTTGCACTTTGTGATGTTCTATCACAAGAGTTAGGTAAGGTTTATATAAGTGTTTGCTGAAAAATGTCAATCACAACAGCAGAAGAGCTGCCCTTATACAGTAGTTAACTTTCTGTCTTCTGAGAGATGTGTGTGTTCAGGTCTAAACTATACTTTCCTTTGTGTGTTTTTCTTTTAGATGGTCGTATTTTAAAGCTGTGTTCAGTTAAAAGCAGTTCAAAAACACGTCAATACAATCAGAGGTTTTGCTGCTTCAGTCTTAAACCATAGACTGTATAAAATATGGATGTTGCATCTGTGACATCACCCATGGGCCGCCATCGTGGCTGCCCTGCCCTTTGCCGCCTCCAGGCTAATCTAGAAATAGGCAAAGACGTGATTCAGCAGCGGAGCTGACGCCTGGGTGCTCAAACAAGTCAGCTATAAGGGCATCCACCTGTCAATCAAAGTAGATACGCTCTTAATTAAGCATAACCTTAAGCCTTAATATAATTTAAATGGACGAGTTATATATAAATTCAGACTCAGTACAGTTGTCATGAACGGGGAAATTAGCTACAGAGACCAAAACTGTTTTTTGTACCAGGCTGTAAACATGTTTATTTCTGCTGTGAAGTTGGACATTTGAACATGGGGACTTATGGAGACTGACTCATTCTGGAGCCAGCCTCAAGTGGACGTTTGAGGGACTGCAGTTTTTGGCATTCATTGGCTTCACACGTCGCGGAGGTTGCCATGTCACCAGCAACCCTTGAATAAATATAGATATTAGAGAGTTTACAGACTTTATGACTCTTCTAAACTTGTGCTATTGTTATGGTGCAGGCACGCTTGATCCGTTGACGGATTGTATTAATTTTCTATGGAAAGCAGCAGATCCAGCCGTGCTGTGCATGATGGATAAGCCACATTGAGCTGACCGTTCACCCGCAACTTATCCCAAAGGTAGCCCCGTCCGGCACAGCGCAGCATGCTCAGAATACTCAGATTGAACAGTAAAACCAGGCAGCGCTGATGAAATGAATCAAGATTCTGCAGCTGCGCGTAACCCTAACCCTAACTGTTGAGCTGCAATATGAGAACGTTTCCGACCTGGACAC
The DNA here is from genome assembly GCF_000972845.2 of Larimichthys crocea. Taxonomy (NCBI): domain Eukaryota; kingdom Metazoa; phylum Chordata; class Actinopteri; family Sciaenidae; genus Larimichthys; species Larimichthys crocea. The sequence goes on from NC_040033.1 coordinate 6,134,132, forward strand.
CGTGTTGAAAAACGGATGATCCAACGCCAAGCACTGCCCCCAGCTAGCGACTATATCACCCACCAGTCAGCACGTGCAGCGGTCCAGTGCATCCAGATGCGTCCTTGCCGGATTCTGTGTCTGCACCATTATACTACATCTTTCCTTTTTTTTTACCATGTATCCATAAGCGTCATGTGTTTCCACAGCGGCTGCTGTTTGGCAAAAGTTACGTAGTCTTACTTTAATGAAACCTCAGACAGACATCATCTTGGGGACAGATAGAGCTGAGTAAATATCAAATCAAATCAAATTTTATTTGTATAGCCCAAAATCACAGAGTACATTTGCCTCGGAGGGTTTTACAATCTGTACAGGGAGGGACACCCTCTGTCCTTAGACCCTCGGTTTCGAGGGAGGAAAAACTTGCCCACAAAAAACCCTTAAACGTGAGAATGGATGAAATTCACAATAGGTGCCTTGCAGTATGAATCTATAGTGATAAAACATATATAACATAATATAAAAGTGTCCACAAGTGGAAGTTGCGGGATCACAACACACTGAATTCATTTCCCAAGACTCCACTCTCCTGTTTATGTTCACCTCAGTTGGCAGCAATGCTGTCCTGCATGTTTCCACAGATCACATCGAAGCTATATTAGATTAAAATCAGCAACACATCTCTAAATGCTGAATACGATGTGTAGAATTATAGTAAAAATGTATTATATACAAAGAAAACATTGCCACAAAAGATAAGTGACATTTAACAAATGAGTACAGCAGGAGATAATGACAGGAAAAATAAACACATGGTGGTAAATATAATGCACGATTGCTCATTTTACTTTTGTAAAACACAGTTTAACAACAGTCCAGGCGGAGAAACTGACAATATAAATAGTGAGTTAACATTAACCACCACAAAGACAGAGACCAAGTCTTTTCTAAGAGACGTATTGTGTTATTATCTCACTACAGTTAAATGGCAACAGGTGTTGTGTCCACGCTCTGAATTGGCTGTTAAAGGGACCACATTGTTTGTGCTAACTGTTAGTTTTGAACATATTGTCAATACCATGTATCTTAGAGAGTACACACAGGGGGGGAGGGGGGACGAGACACTAGCTTTTTAGACAGCGGCCTCAGGATTGAGTGTTGTGGGATGAGCGCTGTGCTTCTGTCTTTGCAAGTTACTAATTAGTCCCATTTGCAGCACACGCCTGGGCCATAGCGGAGGGTGACTTTGACAGAGTGCCTGGGCCGAAATACACTCTAAGCTCCGCGCTGCAATACTGCACTAGCGATTAAGTGGCAGAGGGCTAATGGTCGGGAGGTGGTGGGGGTGGCGGAGATGTGTGTGACCCGGTGTTAGGTGGGTAGCATCCTGGCTCTCTTTCGTCTAACAAGTCTCTTTACTCTGGTTCTTAATCCCAAATTGAATCTACAAGGTGCCCTTGGGAAAAGTACTTAATCCTCAATAGCTCCAATAACTTCCCAGCAATGCAGAACGTCGGCGAAATACATAAGTTTCCGCGCCTAAATGTGCTCAGTTAAGACGGCGTTTTGTAATATATATTGATTGATCGCTTGTAGTTTAGTTTGAAGGTGACGCTGATGGCGGTGCCGTTAAGGACTGCGTCCTAATTGATGGCAGGCTCAAGGAGGTCTGAACAGCTGCCTCCAGCCTCCATACACCTTGGCGATATGGCGAGTCCTCTAGAGACAATTATCCGCGCGCATTAGGACTGCTGGGCATGCATGCCTGCTCACAAACATCGATGGCTGGAATAACAAGAGAAGTATTTAGTTAGTGGGAAATGGCAGGTGCCTGAATGAGAGGATTAATTACATTCTGAAGGGGGTATTTAAGATGTGACGCGGCTTGCCTCTCAGAGCGACAAGACTGTGACATCTGAATATGACAGGTACTCAGGTGAAAGACAGGCAGGACGGACCCGGCTTTGTCTTCGCTCAGCCTGAGGATCTAATTAAAAATGTTCAATCAAAGGAAAAGGCCAGATCCGGATCCTCGAGTAATCTATAGCAGCCTCCGTCTCGTCACGTGTGAATCTCCCACCGCCGAGGTCAGGAGGGGAGACGGGTCGGCCTGTGAATATGATATTTAGCGTGTGTGTGTGTGTGCTTCCTTAAAGCGTGTGTGTCGTCGTCGCTCTGCACCAGATTCTTGCACCAGACTGCACTAAATCCAGAACATTACAGCTGAAGGCTACGTATAAATCTCGCTGCCTCTCGTAGTATCAAGAGAGGAGATGCGATTTTTTTTTTCCCATTTCTAATCACAAGCGACAACACACAACACTTGCGCGTGTGCGCATATCGACACACTCCCTCTTAGCGTGATGGATTATTAATGGATATTGTGTTCAATAACATGTTGAACATGCTTCTATAACACTCTTTACAGTGTCATACCATGTGGCCCCCTTTCACAATCAAAAATCCCTGGGAAGGTATAGTGACCCGTGATTAACGCATGATGCTTGAATGTCACTCAGTAATAAACTACCCGGGCCGGAGGTTTTATTCCCTGTTTGTATGGCCTGTTTTTGTGTTATGGGATCTATTCCTTGTAAGTGGACCGCCTGAGGGTTCAGCAAATCACACACTGCACCCTTCATGTTTAAGTGTTCATCACCTTCATCAGTACCTCTCATAGCTGGATGCAGGGCCAGAGGGTTCCTTCCTAAAGTCTGCTGTTTTATTTCCTCTTCCCAAGACAAATGTCAAGTATCTGGGCTTTAGCAGGGAGCGTGGCCCACCCGTCTGCCGCCAGTGGTGTGGAGACAGCTAGATAAATGCGCGGCTACAATGCGTCTGGCTTGCACCGGAGGCAAGGAGTCACGGCGCAATGCGAGGCCGCGCCGTGATAGCGACAGAAGGATTTTAATCATCGCCTCTCCCCGGGAATGACACCAGCGCCGCACGGGGTAACAGAGATAGAGAGCGAAGGGAGGGGGGGGGGGGGGGGGGGGGGGGGGGGGGGGGGGGGGGGGGGGGGGGGGGGGGGGGGGGGGGGGATGCTGGCACCCAGCAGACAAAACAACAGCCTTGCAACATCGCTGTGTGGATTATCAGTGTCGCTCGCTGAGAAGTATGTGTGCTTCCGGCCAGGCGGGAGGAGAAACATGTCGCTGTTTTGTTTTGTTGTTTTTTTTTGTTTAGCGTGCTGGAATCAGGATTCATGGCATCATTAACCACAGCCAATATCTCTCAGACTCCAACCACACCAAGCTGATATTAAATAAGTATATCAATTGTGTGTGAAGCCTATCTATGGTTTAGTGAGAGCATTCATTTGTCTCACTGCTGGCTGCACAATCTGAACATCTTTTTTCTGCTTTATATCACCTTTTAGGAGCCATCCGTTGCCAGCTGTTATTATAATCCAACCATTATCCGGCTTCCTTTCCTCGGCTCCCAAAAGTTTAAAGATGCCTCTTTCAAGTCTAGACATGCATGCTTTGTCCCTGTACCGATGTTGTGTGGAGTATGAAATAAAAAATAAAAAAAGTTTTCCTCTGTTTGTGTCTAGCTAGTATTAAGGGGAGCCTCGCCGGATTGAAGGTTTGAAGTAACCTTTCTGATGCAACTAAGTAAACAGGGTTCACAGGTGTCACTGCAGCAGGCACCGGAGCAGCGTCGGGTGCTCTCTCTTTAATTGGCACCGCGGTTACACTGTGGAAGGGGAAACAGAGAAGCGATGAATGGCTGGATGGAGGACGGAGGATGCGAGAGATAAACGGAGCAGATGGGTGAATATCCACAGCGCGGAGATAGATGCCTGAATTCACACAATAAACGACTTGGAGGGGGCAAAAAAAAAAAGACAGCGATGACATGTTTTGACATTGACATCGAAGCTCAGCAGTGTGTTTTGCTCCAGCGTTGTATGACAGCCATCCCCGTGTTCATTATTTGATGCACGGCTGAAATGACATGTTTTGTAGAGGAACAGCAAAAAGATTATTGCTTTATTGACCATCGTCGTCTCACTGTAAGCCCACCGGCAGCGTCTCGGGGGGGTGGGGGAGAAGAAGTGGACGGCTCACTATAATTTAGCTAACTGAGCTGAGCCATTTAGTTAGAGCAGCCAATAACAGCTTTCGGCTGGAGGGACTGTAATGACATTAATAAAGGATGGCAGAGAGAGAAATAAACACTTAATGGAATAGTTTATTTTCAAGTACATGGTCAAAAGGCATCTTCATTGTTCCTCTTCAAGTCTTTTGACCCACTTTTCTTGACTTGTTTGTCCTTCGTTCTTTGTTCTGGGATTGATCTTAATTATGTGTGTGTGTGTGTGTGTGTGTGTGTGTGTTTTTCCTGAGAGAACCAGACGTTTTCCTGGTCAGGGTAAAGCAAGAATGATGATCAGGTTGGACGTGCACTGATGAGGGTTGCGGTTTAACCTAAAACAGGACGCGCACAAATCTGATACGCACGGTTCTATAATCGGTGGATCTAATCATGAGAGCGATAGAAGTTTATCAGAAACATGCTGGAGGTAGAGCATAAATCTATTTAGAACTGATATTAAAAAAAAAAACTTCTCATCATGCCTCCTGCAGTGTAAACAGGACCTGCAAATAGTTAATGCAGTGCTGCTTTGCCTGATGCAGATCAGCTAAAAACAAACTTCAACATATTTACTGTAACAGAATAAGTGTAAGTATGTAGGTGTAACTTCCAGCCAACTAAACCACTGTTTATTGTCAAAATATACATTGACCAAAGCATGATGGGAACTGTAGTGCATATTCTTCTAAAATGGAAATGTAAAAACCAATATGGGTGACAAAATCTTCTCCATGTCTACATTATTTAGCTTCATTATTAGTATTATTGTAAAAGTATCTACTAATACCACAGCTCTCCTCATAGATGTTGGCTTATAATTAGAAAAACTGTGGCCAACCATTTGAAATGACATAAAACTTACAAACCACTCACATAGCAAATGATTGTATTTCTGAGTAACCAATGCATCCTGAAAATAACTATATGGAGAATACCCAAGCTTATACATGTTGTATATGGCAAGAGGTTGTTAATTAAGGGTATGATGGTGTGTTCCCACAAAACGAATTTCAGCTTGCATTACTCATGCATCTAACCTGAGTAAAGTAAAATATCTTGCTCACTTCAGTGGTATGGATTCAAAATAAACTGATTTTGTTTCAGTGGTATGGGATTCAAAATAAACTGATTTTAAACTGATTTATAGAAATCTGAATTCCTACTTTCTCAGATATATCTGCAAAACAACAACAATACAGCTTTTAAAAACGCTCACGTTCTGAACACCCGATACATGCAACTTTTTTGCTCAAAGTTTAATATTCCCAACTTACACAAGTGCTGCAAGAACATGAAATTTACACCGACCAACTTGCGTCAGTCGCGTCGTCCCTATGCAGCCGGGTGCAAATATGGGTCTATTCATGTTTACATCTTTACATTGACTTTGTATGAAGAGTATAAGAAAAGAAGGGACAGTTGTATCATATGTTATACATGTTATACATCAGCCTTCACCAGCTAGCCAGTTTAACTGTTTCCTTTAAAAACAGTTGCTAAAAAGTTTTTAAAAATATAACTATACCTCGGTGATATGAGCAACTTTTACATCATCATTTGACCAGCCGGTAGTAAAAACCTTGATTAGTGTCAGCTTTAAGTCAAAAACAGGTATAAATCTACATCTACCTCTTCAAATCAGCCGGTGAAATCTGCAAACGGTAATTTCACGTCTAAAACGTCCTCGTCAAGGGCGCAGCTGATTGAGAATTCCTTCCAGTACATATAACGAGCAAATAAGTACAGTGTTTTTTTTTTCTTCCCTCATGAGAGTGGGCCTCAATTACATGTCAAATTTCTGTGTAATTTAAAGGATTATGAGAAATTCTTCAGGTGCCAACATGAAGCAAGAGCTCCCTTTGATCTGCTTCATCAGGCTGTAAATATGATAAAGCGGCAAAAAAAGATTCATTTATTCGGGAACTGTGTGCTGTAGCTTTGTGGGGTTCGTAATGAGCAATCTTCCACGTTCTGTAGGAATCTTTAATAAGTGCCATTTAATGAATGAAACACATTGTGTGGTAAGTCATTAACTTTGAAAGCAACAGTGATTGCTTTTGAAGGATTAGGACACTTTTTCTTTGCATTTAAATGCGTGGCGTTAATTTTGCTCCAGAATTATCATCTTTGTAGTCAAGCGATAAAGTTGAGATTGGGAAAAATGTCATTAATTAAAAGATTTCTCTTCAAGCCTTTTAGTGTTTGGAGCATGTGTACTATATCTTGGCTCCACACTTGCTGTTTCATGCTGCAGCTCAGGTGAAAAACAGACAACTACAGACAAATGCCAGTCATTTGATGCCAGTGTTGTCACATCTCCGATCCTTTTATGATACGGATCAATCGTGACAGGGGGACAGACAGATAATGCTTCCCCTGGCGGCTAATATGTCTCCTTGCATGTGCTCACTTTCCTGACAACGCCTTAGCATTAACCTCATCATATGTCAGTCTACTAAACTATCTGGAGTGACGGCACATTTGAGGACACATAAGAGTCGCAATTCATTGCTGTCGAGTAAACAAGCATCCAGCCATTACACACATCCCCAATTAACCTCGAGTCATGTTTTCTTGTAATTACTACTTGAAACGTTGAAGCAAACAGGTTTTTACTGAATTCATATTTTTAAACCATCCATTTTGACATGAATAGATGCTTCCAGTACTTGAGTGTTCTACTTGTCAACTTGCAGTTAAAATTATTTTAGGGCCTGAAGTGTAATTTTGTTGATGTCTTTGAGTCACTTCTTGTGTGGTACATTTGAAGCTTTTTCGCTGATTTTAAATATATAACCATTACATGCAGTGAGGCATGTGAAATCTCTATAAAATATAGATCAGGAAAATAACATTTATGAAACATGTTTTCTACCACTTACCTGAATAAGTGATTCACAATGTAAAAAGATTGTAGTGCTGGGTCGGTCGGCAGGATAGTGGGTTGCGCGGCCGCCCCGTGTGTAGAGGCTATAGTCCTCGCTGCAGCTGGCCCCGGTTCGAATCCCGCATCGGACGGCCCTTTGCTGCGTGTCATTCCCCCTCTCTCTGCCCCTTGTTTCCTGTCTATCTTCAGCTGTCCTATCATTAAAAAGGCATAAAGGCCAAAAAAATTTAATCAGAAAAAGAAAAAAAAAGATTGTAGTGCTCATCTTATCAGAGAAATGTGTTGCTGTGGGTGTCTGGAAACTAGGAACAAACAAAAATGTGTAAACAGTTACCTGAAAGTAGAAATATGGTTAAAACATACTGATGACCTACTACTTTTGACCAAATCAACCAAACATGAATTGTAACTTTGTGAAGATCCTGTTTAAAATCAGATGTTTCAAACATGTCAAGTGGTGCTGACAAAGCAATTCCTGAGTTCATCTGTGGGTACAGTATGTCTCGTTAACCTGAGGCATCTTTCTCTCCTCAGGTGTCATCAGAACAGCTCTTCCAAACATGGACCGGGAGACGAGGGACCAGTATGTTCTCGTCATCCAGGCCAAAGACATGGTCGGCCAGATGGGCGGCCTCTCCGGCACCACCTCCGTTACTGTCACGCTAACAGATGTCAACGACAACCCGCCTCGGTTCACTCACAGTAAGAGACTCGTCTGTTCCTGATTGCCCCTACAGGGCCGATTAAGCTTGTCATGTACAGCGCATAATACATTTCAATATGATTGTACCTGTATGATTATATATTACAATTAAACCTGAACTTGGACGTGTCAACAGCTACTCAGTAATCAGAATAAAACCTCTGGTTTCTTGGTTCACTTGCATGTTTTGTTTTGTTTTTTTGTTCCAGCTGAATGTAGCTTTAAAGATCTATTATTGCCGAAAAACCACTTGAACTCAGGGAACCAAATGAGGGTGTACTGTATGCAATGAATGCAGTGGTACAAAAAGGACTGGGCTGTTAATCCACCCATGAAAAGAAATCATTGGAAAATATTAAATGTGCTATATTATCTACAACACTGTTTAAAGAATGCAGTTGAAGAGAAAGTCTCAGAAGCAAAACACACTCATTAAATCCTCATCATTAAGCTTCATCTCATTGTTTCCTAAAGTTATGCCGCCTAACCCCATTTTTTTTATTTATCTTTGTATCTTCCCTACATTTGTATTTTCGAAAATATTTGGACTTTTACGACCGAATTAAAAAAAAAAGAAAATCAGCCTTCCTGCAAGGTGTGCACCTCCCTGCTTTACTCTTCATCAGAGCTCGGGGCTTCTTTGGCGTAGGATACCAGGATCAATCAGGCTCCGTTTTTTTGTTGTCAGCCTATTTCACGGGCTGCTAATGGGTTCCAGGCCCGAGCTTTAGGATTCAAAGGCATGCGGTGCTTCTCATGATAATCCGAAGCACTAGCAATCGGTTTACCGCTGATAGCTCAACCACTGTCTGGCTGGTGCACTCACCACTGGACTGCCATGAAGCAGAGTCAATTTGCTGGCCCCTGGGGGGAAAGAAAGGTTCAAGTTTGCACAACAAGTCATCAATGCCGTTTTAACCCAGTGCTGTCACGCTGGGAAGAAAGAGACTTTGGAGGAGTTTGGGGTTTTGCTCCTGCTGTCGCATTCCCAGGGTCATGGGTCAGAATCGATAGACCATTATGGAGCATCAGAGCTGATAGAGTCGGGAGCTATAGCTAGTCCTTGGAAGGAAGAAGAAGAAAAAACGAGGGGAAAGAAGCCAAGGTTAGCTGGAATAGAGAGGACATGCTGCGGGGGAGGTGTGAGGAGAAGGGAAAAGAGGTAGGTGCAGGGGCAAACCAGAGGGAGGAAAGCAATTCTTTGGTCTTTTAAAGAGCTGCTATTCCACGGCAAATTAAAAAGCCATTATAAAGATTACATGGCGGCAAACAATGTCAGGCAGATTAGCATTTAGACGGTGGCTGAGGGAGACACTGTGAGGAACACAGAAAGGTCTGGTAATGAGCTCTGCCATGGTGATTGGAGAGATTATGATTATGAATATGATTCCCTTCTTTATTCTTATAAGAGTACTTTAAATCCGAAGGGTCAGACAAAAGCTCGGGAAACACAATGGAGAGTTTCGGAGTAATAGAATCTTCAAGTGGACATTTCATCCCGTGAACGGTACCAAAGGGATGTGAGCCCGATGCTGTCCTTTCTTTTGGTCTAAGAGATAACCCATTACAATATTTACGCAATTCTTCTTATTATTGCATTATTCCGCAAAGAAATTTGACAGTTGAAATGATTCGGTGCTTTCTTAATAATAACCTGTGCTCTGCATGTTTCACAGAGCAAGGTGCAAAGAGCTTTACAAGAGCAAATTGGTAAAAATAAGAGAATATGAAGAAGCAGCATTAGCGATAACACAAGATGAAAACACTCGACAGCGCGTGAGTCTGAATAAATGGATCCCTAGCTGCTTTTTTAAAGGCTTGTAAGCCTACGGGAATTGCATTTCACAGTGTCAAAGCCACCATGATCACCAGTTGTTTTCCATCAAGCATGAGGGACAGCCAGTAAACCCCGGTCAGAAGACCTAAGCGACCTACTGGTCATATAAGGACGGACCAGATCTGAGATATATGCTGGTGCCTATGTGAAAACAGGAACCTTAAAATGAATCCTGAACTTGATGGGAAGCCGAGGTAAAGCAGAGAAGATGTTTGCAGCCTTGCAGCACCGTTCCTGAAGCCTTCTTGAGCCAGGTGCTCTTGAGTTTGGCGATGTTTCTTAAGCGAAACAAAGTCATGAGAGTCAATTATTTTATATGTCGTTCCAAGTATATAGACCAAATATGACACACTTTACAGCTGAAGTGAGAGACCCAATACACTGAGCAACCTGTGAAGCTTGCTATCACCATTGATAAGGACCTTAATCGCATATTTTACTTTTCTGTTGCTGTCTCCACTGCTTATGCTGCGGTATCAAGTGAAAGCAAAGAGCTTTATACCATGCATGCGCCTGCTGCTGCTGCCTGTCTGTGTTATGCAACATGAATTTATTGAGGAGCCACACAGCTGAATCAAAGCTGAAGGGATATAACAAAAGCTGAGCCGCTTGAAGGTGAGTTGGTGGTGAAATAAGCACATCCATTACCGGCATCCGCTCCTGTCCTTTCTTTTCCAGGGAACTATCAGTACACTGTGCTGGAGTCGCTGCCGGTGCAATCTGTGGTGGCCAGAATCAAAGCGGCTGATGCTGATACAGGATCCAACGCGGAGATGGACTATAGGATCATGGACAGCGACGGGCCTGGCATGTTCAACATAACAACAGACGAGGACACACAAGATGGGGTCATCATCCTTCTGAAGGTACCGCAGATAGAAAAGGATAGCTTGATTTAATGTGCCAGTGACACTCTCTCCGTAATTTGTGCTACACCTTCACTGCTGAAAGTCAGCGAGACAGAAAAAGTTGAGGAAAATAGCACCATTCTCCGGCTGCTGGGAAAAGCCGCGTACATGAGCAGCTGGTTTGGGGTTGGATATTACTTGAACTAATGACCGCAGGGGTGTGATTATCCACATACAGTTAACTCTGTGCAATTCTTTTTCTACCTGCAAGTACTCATAAGTAAGAAATGCCACAGTTTTTCTGTAATGCATGCCAGTCTCAGGACGCAGAGTTTCCAGCAGCCTCTACCCAATTGTGCGAACATTTGGTACAAACCACATATAAAAGTCCCTTGATTGTAACAAGTACTGTACATCACACTTCTGAGAAATATAAGTACACATACAGGATGGGAGCGACCCAAGAATCGCTTTGGATATGATGATATACCAGCGTGGGTGCCTGCAAGTCGCTACAATGAGTAGGATGTTAATATTAGTTATGTCCCAGTATCGCCTCCTCATTGCTCTAAAGCTAATCAGACTACTACTACTTCCAGACCACTGTGAGATTTACGTGTTGTTCCCAGACATAAAGCTCACAGTGGTGAGTCAAGGCTTTACAGTTTGTGATGAATCTCACTAGTAAGCTGTGTCAGTCATATGCAATGCCTGAGCAATCGCCCACAAGTACAAAAAATCCCCATACTCCAATATCGGTAAAAATGTGGCAGCAACACGGATCTGTTTCTTGTTTCTAAAATAGAAACTTAGTTTTTCACCAAGCTCTATACATGTGGCTTAGAAAACAGGGAATCATCAGTCAGAGTCAGGTATTCATAGGAGTTAACCTTCAGCTATATTAAAGCAAAATGACTTAGTATGAGTTACTATTAACAAGTATTTCCTGTGTAGATTAAGCGGATACAGCTTCCTATGTTGTCCAAAAACTATTCAATCAATAAATGATTGAATGACAATGATTACCTTGGATGAATTCATTCATTCATTATTATGAACATGTGCACTCTAGTTTCTTTTAAACCCATATACACCAAGTATTTACTAGATCACTAATTGTGTATTCATCCACAGCTGAAAATAGTCCCCAACACATGCACTATTTATTAAACCATGTATTTGTGACTTGTTTGTAAATCCTTACAGGATTTGATTTGGACTAAATGGGCATGGGACTGAGTGCACAGACAGTCGGATTATATTTTGAGACAGACTTTTGGTCTTTCGATGGGATTTCATGGGGATGGTGGTGGAAAAACACAAGAAACGTGTCTCTTGATCTGCGGTGATCTTTAAACACTAGGTGGCATGTGCTTGTTTACTGCAGGATATTAGGATGACTGCCTCTTCCTGTTTCCCTTTCTCCCCTTTCATCGTCTCACACTGTCACACAAAAAGTGTTCGACACTGTCGAATTAAGTGATAGTCACTAATGACAAATCAGCATTGACTATCTCGATCGAAGTAAACATCCCGCGGTTAATCGAACCGCGGCAGCTGGCAGAGCTCACTGTAGGGATGATGATGGAGGAGAGCAGGAACATTAACACTTAAAAACACCAAGATGCTATAAATAATGTCAGTGTCATCTGCCTACATAAATAAATAAAAACATCAAATCAAATGTGTAACAAAGCCACTTATTCATTTCTGCAGGAAATGTGTTGCACATTCTTGCCTCACTTTTGGATTCACGGCAGCTCATGGCTCAAACTTTGTATTTCAGGGTCTGAGACTTGAAATGGTCTCCTCGGGCCACGTGAATGTGACAGTTCATTGCTGCAGCTCTTTTGTAGGAGAGGGGAAGGCCATTGTTGCACAGTAGCAGTTCTTGTCAGATGGGCCAATTTGATCCTTTGTTTGTTTTGCACCAAACTCTGACAATTTCAACATCGGACACTGACAGTGAAAGTGTCAAATCAATGTCCTCCTGCAGTATATTATATGTTGCAGTGGGGAGTTCCAGACGAAATGACAAAATGTTTCAAAAGTGCTCATTTCAAAATGCTTTTCACTGTCGAGTGCGCATTTCTTAAAATCAATACCGTTGCTTTCAGAGCACAAAGTAACTATAATCCATCAGCAAATTGCTTTGTTTAAGTCTGACTCAGTGTTAAATTGTAATGGGTCTTTAAATTCAACATGTTTAATTAGGATCAATATCTCAGCATTGTATGAATGCTTTACAGATCACATAAGCCGTTCCTTTACTTGACTGAAAATGTGAAGTAGCACTGTTGTCTTTGCAGCAAAGAACTGAACATTTTTTCCCCTCACCTCAGACCCCATGTCTCTCATTTTGACAAGAAAAGTGAACAGCTCTCACACATGTTCACGTATTCTCCCTTGTCTCTCTCCTCCAGCCTCTAGACTTTGAAACGAAGAGCGGCTTTTCTCTGAGAATCGAAGCTACAAACAGGAATATCGACTCCAACTTCTTGAGTTTGGGCCCGTTTAGCGACACAACATCTGTCAAGGTGACAGTGGAGGATGTGAACGAGCCACCTGTCTTTTCCACACCACTTAGCAGGATGTTTGTTTCGGAAGACGCCAAAGTGGGCAGCTCCATCGGGAGAGTCTCTGCTCACGACCCAGACACCACCAACAATGCCATCAGGTACTGTTGGATTTGTATTTAAGAAAATTTGAAAATCTCTTCTCTGATTCAACAAGTGAAACATCGGCTGTAATTCACTTTTATTCAGAAACTCGTTCCCCAGAGCTGTTAAAGAAGAAATCCCAGTAAAGCTCCCAAATCGAGTAAAGAAGAATAATATGTTCATAAATGATTTAATCCGTTCAACTGCTTCACATTGTCTCCATACACGGAAACTCTAGACCCTCGAAAGTCCCAGTGTGGCTGTCACAAAGACAATGCCAGATGGCGGGAGGGCTAAGGAGTGCAGCATTAGCAAAACTGAAATGCCATCTTGAACGAGAGAAGGGCATTCCTGCAGGAGGGTCAAGGCTCAACACTTGTGCCGTGGCATTTCTGACTCCAAACAAGCACTCGCACGCCAAGCTGTGTGGTGTCACTCTCAAGATCCACCCCTCTTCTGCATTAATTGAATAAATATCGTGTGGTATTCATGCTCGGTCTGTTAGGATTGTTAGTAATCTTAATCAGAAAATCAAATTACTCCACCATTGTAGCTGTAAATTGCCTCTTTTTGCTCCTGTGACTGTTATCAGCGTCTGCAATATATTTCACTACATCTGTTGAAATTAAAATTATTGTGGAACTAATGCAGCCACAAGAGTCAAATTACATTGCAATAATACCCTTTGGATGTAGGCTAATTGAAGTTGTAATTTTCTTGAGAAATACGAGTTGCTGTGTATTGAAAGTGTTTGATCAGTGTTGTGTGCTGAGGGACAAGTAGACAGCTTTCAGTTTTATTAAAATTTAATAGAGTTTTGTTTCATTAATGCTATACATTTCTGCTGCATTTCTGGATTCAAAGTAGTCTCTAGACTTATGCTAATTACTTTGACTTTTTAGGCATCTTATATGTTCCTTGACGATTGATTAAACTTTTCTTTGTGACACTAAAAATCTGCAGTGGGATTGTTGCAGTTTGATGGAAGAAAACTAGATTTTCTTACAAGTAGGAGAAACACTAAAATGTCAAATCAATACCACCATCCAAAAGCAATTTTTTAAAAACTATATATGTGTGTGTGCTTGTTTATTTTCATCCAGGTACTCCATTGACAGAAACACAGACTTGGAGCGTTTCTTTAACGTGGACGCTCTAAGTGGGGTCATCAGCACAGCTAAGGCTCTAGACCGAGAGGCCAACTCCGTCCATAACCTCACCATCTTTGCCATCGAGACCCGTAAGTTTACTTACAGCACAAACTCTCAAATCTACTATACGAGTCAGAGTTCACAGTTCCCCGAGCAGCAATTGTCCAATTATAGCCTAGCAACCGTAACTAGGCATATCGGATTTGTCAGACTTTGTTGAGGTTGTGTGCATTTGGTTTGTGTAAGAGTAAGACTCAACATTTCCAGAGTTTGATTAAATTAAACCAAAGAAACAAGAACAAAAATGTGGATTAAACGGTGTGGTAAACTGCTCTAACCAAGCAGCAACCTCTGTGAAACTAATGCAGTACAGTGGTCCCTTGTTTATCATGGGAGACGTTCCAAAAAATAACCCGCAATAAACGAAATCCGCGAAGTAAGTTTAACAATTATTATACATGTTTTAAGGCCGTAAAACCCCTAACCACACACTTTTATACACCTTTTTACACGCATTTTGTACAGTACTCCCTTAGTTAGTCAGGACGCAGAACACAATGCGCATTCATACTGCCCAGTACGCTGTAAAAAAAAAACATGCAAAATTACGCTGAAAAAAATCTGTGAAACAGCGAGTCCGCGAAAAGTGAACCACGTTATAGCGAGGGACGACTGTACTGCCAAAAACTACAGTTCCCAAAACGACCACTTGGGGCTGGCTCCAGAAGTGAGTCAGTCGCCATAAGCCCCCATGAGCTTCACAACGGCTCTTCGGAAAACTCTGGGTGACATGACAGATACGCTGTCCATTTTTTAAGCTTAGCAACTTTGTCACTATCCGCAGTACTAACCAGCTTCCGAACTTCAAAGGAAACATTTTAATTTGTGGGGTTACAGTTACGTTAGTATTTTAACTAACTAGTATTTCACCACTGTTTTGAAATTTGTCCTAGATGCTATTTACAAGCTGTTTCTTTTGTAACGTTAAAGGTATAAATAAAACTAGAGCAAGTGTGTAGGCTTAACATACTTATACTAAACTAGGACTAACTAACTCCACACTGGGGTACAAGAGTAGTTTGATTATTTCCACGTCGTCTACATGAATCACAAATTATTCCGGACGCTAACTTTTTCAGGTTTAGTCTTTTAGCTCGATATACATGTAGTTGTCAAGTTCATATTTTAGACCCATTTTACAGGCTCCTTATTTTAAAACGAGTTATCATCAAGCTAAAAAGTTAACCAGATGACTAATGGAACTAATGTTAACTTTGTTCGTTAGCTGGCTCCTGCAAATCATAAAATCTTACACTAGCAATCACTGTTATGTCCTGTAAATTGTTGCTGGCTAGAAATGACCTGTTCTGTCTACCTCCATTTAAGATTAAGAACCCACTGTTTCAAATATTACTAAGAATCTGGGGTGGTAAATCTGCCAGTTGGGTATAGCAAAAGTAATTTTATTTGTTAGTGTCACTGTGATAAAATCTATGAAACCTTGGACCTTATCTGTCCTGCTAGCCTCTTAATAATCCCATGGCCTTCTGTGCTGTGGACAATGCAGTTGTTGGGGTTGTTGTAGGGCTGTCAGGGGAATGTTAATTCAGGCACACAGGACGGTCGTTGTACCCTCCATGTGTCCCTGAACCGTGGGGACGAGATGCTGACTAAGGGTGGGCGATCTCACCCACTGGTGATCTATGTTAATGTGATGTGAAGAAGTGCAGCCTGGCCTTTTTTCTTTTTTTTCCAGCTCTCTATGGCTCAAAGAACATGAGTGCCTTTTTTTCCCCCAGTGTTTCTGTCTTTCCACTGCAATCATGCAAACACGATGGACAACAGCCATCAGCCCACAATCCGCCGATTTCACAAGACAGCTGCATCACCTCAGTACGAAGTATAAAAAAGATAACCAGCCTGTCAGCGCAGCAGTTCCTCTGCCTTCACGTCTTCAAACTGAAACCGTTTTTTTTTTTTTTTTATCACTCTTTGCTTCAAAGATGTGTTTTTATTTACATCTAACAGCACACAGACACAGCGCTGGGTTGATTCCCAAGTGTGAGCGCTTGCCTGATATAGCAACAAAGGGAAGGCAGCGTATAATAATAGCCATATGAAATGTCACAGTAGTCCTTCATGCATGAGGTATTGGCTTCTGACACACAGTGACACTCGGGCTGTGTTTCCAGCTGAAAACATCTTTGAGTTCACGGACTGGCCACAAGATCCACTGCCCTCTGCGCCTTGTGACAGTATTTATAGTAAATGGGTTCTTTGTAACTGAAAAGAGTGCAGGGACTCTTGGGTTGAGGGATGTTGTGCATTTGAGCTGCAGTCACTCACATTTCATCCGCTCTGCCCGGACCACGGCAATGACAAGAAGGCTGTGGCCCTAAGGCTCCGCACGTCCTTTTTATCACCATCAAATCAGCCGGCCCCCGAATGTCAGCGCGTCATCTCTGGCCGGCAATGGCGGCGACGCCAGGCCAAATCATCATCTTGCACTCAGACGCAGCCATTTAGCCATCAGTGTGTGTCAGGCAGACAGAGGCGTGAAGCCCACTGTGCAAGATGGCTCGTCGTCGGCACACGCAGCCTTCACCGACTACAAGAGCGTAATCACTTTGGCTGATCCAAACAGCAGAGTGGGTAAGGACGCCAGCTGTTGGAAGCACACTGCATATTTCATTACAGCAGCACTTTTTTTCCTTCTCCTTCCTCCCCCCACCTCCCTCCTTTGTGATTAATTAAAACACATGAGAAAGATCAATATTCCATAATTTGGCCAAGTGCATCAGCGCAAAGTTGAGGCAGAATTAAAGTGTTTAAAAGAAAGTTTAGCTGAAACGTTCTGACACGAGTGGGGGAACTCTCGTCTCTCTCTCTCTCTTCTCTTTCAGAGGACCCGACCCAAATTGGAAAAGGCATCTCTCTCATCACAGTGCAGGACATAAATGATAATGCGCCGGTCTTTGCCATCGACTATGAAACTGTCCTCTGTGAAAACGCCATGCCAGGACAGGTAAGACCCAGAAACATCTCTGCAGTTGGTCCCAGCTTCCCCTCCCTTTTTTCTCACTCCACACTTCACTTGAAGTTTGACTCAGAGAGACGGCCCGCTGACTCTTGAAGCCATTAAAAGCCTTTTTTGTTCCCTTAAAAACAAATCCACCGTGCACATATCCGGCTCAGAGCTCGAGGTCGTCCCAGGGAGACGGCGTCATTAGTATGAGACACAATCCTTAAGATTTAATAGTATTGTAGGTGTTATCGTTCATTAGGGATGTTACTCTCATTCCATACTGTCAAAGCCAACTAAATTAATGACAGTGCTTGACTCTGCCTGTGGTCTTAATCCACAATAATATCACAGCGTAATGTGATAACTCACGCTGGGATGGAGTGGTGCTCTGCCGCGGTTTGACTTTCCGTTCTGAAGACCTGTGTAATTAGACGATCACCAAGGAGGCCGGCGGGGCAGAAAATGCATCACAATATCAAACAAAAAGAAACCCTGGGATATATTTCAGGGTTTGGGGATTTGATCCAGGAAATAACGGAGAGAAAGGAAGCTGTGGCCACGCATTGCATTTTCTCTGTGTTTAGCATTTGGCCTCATTGTTGCTAAATGACTTGTGTGTCTGCGGCGGCGATCCGTCTGCTCTTGGCATTTGGAAAATACAATCAGAGGCGAAGGGTAAAAGAGGCGTGTAGACCTGAATACGTACAATTGATCAGAGTGATGCATTGTATTGGGAATGGCTATTAGGCCCTTTTAAATATGTTATTTGCATTCATATTTCGGAGTTGTTTGTCACCGTGCTCATGGGAGGGTGAACTAAAATAGCAAATGACTTCATTTGCAAAAAATGAGAGACTATATTTCATGTGTGCATTTATTTCTGTTTTGTTTTTTTTCTGTGTGCATGATGCTTGACCACAATATGGCTCTCTTCTCAGTGAGGTTACAGAGCCTTAGGGCACATTGGTAAACGCAGGTTTTTCCATTCATTTGAATGGGGGTAGTGCGTTTTGGCTGTGGCAGTGCACAGCGACCTTTTGGAAAAACACACCCTCTGCTCTGGCTTTGTTTATTTCATGTGACCAGCTTCTAAATCTGAGTCTGGCTCGCGATTTCCACTGCAAAATAGCGACACAAAGAGGTTTAATTTGGTTTGCGTCCGATGGTTTGACAGAAAGAGCGAGTTTGGTTTGTTGAGTGACAAAGACAGTGAATGAGGATGAAGGAGCACTGTCATCGAGAAAGCTGGTTAAACAACAAAATAAAAGGTTATTTTGTTTGTGTCACAAACACAGCCCCCTCTTGCCACCCCCACCCCAACACACCTCCGCACAAGTAGCAAATCGCCACGATGCCTGATCACGTGTGAACGTACTCTTACAGGTGACGGCTTCCTGGCGTTGTTGCCATGTTGAGTTTTTGTGGAGTTTGCCTCAAAATTACAAAAAAAAATCAAACTAAATGAAGTTCAGTACATCTAATTTCACCTACCTTGAGGTGTTTTGAAACATTGCTTTATCAAAATTTAATAAATCAGATTTGAGCCTCAAGGGTGAAGAGTATTTGCTGGAACAAACATTGCCTCTATATTAGATGCCATCATTATTGACGAATGCATTCTTCCAGAGACGATGGTCTATTTTTGGTTAATGATGCCGCAACTTATCCTGAGATGATCGTTGTTGCTTGGTGATATCAAATTTAGACAACTCTAGCAACTATCTATCACCCGTCAATATACCTTGACTTTCAAATTCAACACACAATTTGTACATTTCTTCCCACTAGCACCTGATAAATTATGGCACAGAGCCTACGACAACACTGAAACAAAGTCATTCCCCAACAATCAAACCGGCCCCCAGGACATAGCAACAGCCATGGCCCATGACAGCATCATCAGCAGGAAAAGGTACAGCAAATCTGTAATTACTCAGCTGAAGCAGACAGATTGCTTACTCAATGCCAGTGATAGCTGAGCTGTGAGGTCCCCCCTAGGTGTAGCTAGGAGCTGTAAAGCGAGGACTTGCCGGTGACGGAGGCCTCTGTCCTCGTCCGCCCAGCCAGAAGACGTGCTGCATTCAAATTCTGTCCATAGAGTGAAGTGGCGCGGCCATAAAATGAGCTGCTATAGCTACGAGCTAGTTTTAACACGCTAATAGTCAAGGCTCTCTCTGCATTTTAAAGCGGCGTGTGTGTGTGGGAACGTTGTCCTCCTTTATGTCTGAATTTAGAGACATTGCTTCCAACTTTTGCCCAAAGACCTGCATGCAGGCATACTTAGCTCATGGGTTAGTTTCTAAGTTGATTTGGAGACAGACGTCAAGAGCAGGATTTATAAGATGTAAATGTAGCCCTGAAAAATGAATAAATACAGAACTGTGTACAAAATGTCATCCCTATCTCTCTATCTTTTATCCCATGGCATTGGTTTTGTTACATTTTGTGGATAAAAACAGGTGAAATTCATGTTTTCATGTGGGAAATAGGTGTCTCTCTGCTCTCAGGGTGGCCTGAGCGTGTCATTGAGCCACCCTTTAAGGACCGCCCACAAAATCCTGGAATGCAAACTGGTGAAAAAACCTAAAAGTTTTAACCTCTAACTCTGCATTTCAGTGATATATCGTTCTTTTCATGTTTTCCAACATATTTAATGTATTTTGAAAGAAATTTGCCTTTACATGGACTTTAAAGAAACACATCTTTAATATGAATTTCTTGATTCGTCACCTGTGAAAAATCTGAAAATCACATGAGCTGGTATGCAAATGTGGAAACAGAAACATTCACGACACACACGTGAATTTGTGCTCTTTATTTGTGATAGATCCACGTGTCGTGTCATCTCCTTCACCTCAGTGTCAGGCTGAATAAAGCCTTTTGTTCTTTTTTTTTTCTCTATTTTGCACTAATTCCAATTTCTATTCTATCCCATTCAAATAAAACCTTCAGTTTATGCAACACTGAAGTGTACCGGCGGGATTCCACCTCCAGACTGAATAATGAAGGCAGGCAAAATGAAAATTTCATGATGAAATTTACACCCAAAAAACACATACAGAGCAAAGGGAAGGAGAGGTTGACATTTGAATGCAGAACCCTGTTTGAATTACAACTAGGTGTCGGCTGTCTGTTAGCAGACAGACTGGGGTGGACTCGTAACCTGTCAGATGTGTGCTCCACCACCCTCCTGATTCCTAATTAATTAAAATGCTCCTGTTGTGTACTGTATGTCCGTTCATAGCAGTGAACAGTTGGCTGTACTGGCTGCTCCGCTTCCCTGTAAAGCTTTGTTAAAAAAAAATCTTAGGCCGCCCACTGGCTGTCACGCCCATTGGCTTATTCACAGCTGCGACAAAGATGAAATAATAACATTTGCCAGTTGGGGCCAGGGTTGACTCTGTGGCTCTGTAGCACAGATTAACAGGGAGTGCAGGGATGGAATAACCTGCCATTTTTCAGGCCTAATTAAGGCCATCTCGTGGCACTGGCTCTCTCGGGAGATGCCACTTGTTACGGATCATCGGTGCGTCTGTCTTCTGCCATAATATTAATTGATATTATGATGGGGTGGAGGGGGCAGAGGCAGTGGAGATGGTAGGAGGGGGGGCTGGGGGTCACGTTGTACAATCACTTCAGTGTAACCATTACATACATGAGTGGACTTGGCATTCTGCTGCCCCCAATCTGCTCTCCTGCCCCTCCCTGCACTCCTGTAGCATCCCAGAGGAGGCTCATCGACCTCTAGGGATTTGTGAATGTTTAGCAGTCGAGACCAGATGCTTTCAAACTGGGAGGCGTGCTTCCCATGGAGGGAGAGGAGAGACGGGAGGCAAGTAAGTCACGCAACTCACGGAGGCAACTCAGGTTGCGGCGATTTGCGTCAAACTTCAATTCATGAGTCATAACTCACACAGACTGAACACACAGACATGATATGCATAATTATAGATGGAGTATGACTTAGACTTTGCAAGAATGATCATTTCTGATGCCCATTGTGAATAAACGCCATGAAATCATACAAAAATCACTCCGTAAAGCTCCAAAACGTGCCTGAAAATCATTTTTCCAAAGCATTTCTAAGTTTACAGTATCAAAATAATCCAGCAGTAGCTGTCTGCTCATATGTTGGTACACTGCAGACGGGAACTGGCACACTTAATGTTTAAAACTGAGCAAATGTAGACTAAAAAAATTGGGGCTTACTGACGCCACGGCTTCCAGTTTGCAGTCGCCAAAGCATTGTGGGAACAAAACTTAGAGCATTAATACCCCGAAAACAAACTAAGCTAAAGGATAATCAAATAGGAGTTTGAAATATCTATTAATATTCATAGCAATATTCTTATATTCCTGGAACACTCTCCTCTACTCATTCATATTCAGATATCTGCCCTGTGTTGAAAACCTGTGGACATGAAGACAAAAAAAAAAAAAAACTTTAAAATGCAGTTTGTCAGAGAAGAAGACCGCAGTGTCAGACTTTGAAAACTTCTGGCCGAGAATATTTCAAGTATTTATTTATTTATATTATTCATCCGCTGATCAAAAAGCACGTCACTTCTTAACTACCGCCTCGACTGTCACATCAATCACACAAACAAGACAAACAAGACCTCCGGTCTTCGTTTAGATTTCAGTTTATTATAGGTGTTGCATCAAGGTGCTGGTGGAAACAGATGTCAGGGTGCAAGGAACGCGGAAAACATTAGCATGTGTGAGAGCGTATCTGTTTCTATAAAAAGAACGAACATGGAGCAAATTTAATCTCAGATCTCACCAGGAGATCATTTTAGCCTCAGCAGTTTGGTGCTCGTCGGGATCATGCCAACAAACGCGCTCGTGTCAAAACCAATCTCGGCAAATGATTCAGAGGATCAACGTGAAAATGAGAGAGAGAGAAAGAAAGAGCCGGCTCAGGAAGAAAGATTGAAAGATGATGTCTGTTGAATGATGCGTATTGATTGCCAATAAAATCTATATGTGTGTGTGTGTGTGTGTGCTTGCTCTTGTGTGTGTGTGATGACAGGGCATGGTGGGGGGTGGGGCGGATGTGTGAGCGGATGCTGTTGATCTGTCGGTGAACTCGCGGGTGCCACATGTGGGTGATGTTTGGGGCGGCGATGTCATGCGAAGCCACGAGCGGCGCGGCTCGGAGAGTGAGGGGTGTGAAAAACTGCTGGGACCACCGCTTCCTTCATCAACACAACCCCCGGTGACAGCTGTCTCGTCGCCATGGCAACGAGTGCCACCTATTTGATGCAATGCTTATTTATACTCTCTTAGTTCAACTTTTCGAGTGGAAGGCTTGATCTTAACGCATGACTCACCCGGCTGACTGTATGATAATTACACTTTCAGGACAATATAACTAGGCTTTTTTCCAAAGAACTAAAGGAGTAGATTTTGAAGTGCAGCGCAGTGTTTACTCTGCCGGTGTCAAAGAGCGGAAAGTGTTATTCAAGCTCATTATCTCTCTGAGTTTTTCAGTCTCTCACATCCATGCTACATTAGCTGACGTTACTTTCCTCATTATAGAGGCCACATTTCTGACTGTCTCTGTGCGACTCGGCACAGACACGCTTAAAAGAGCACAGATGCTTTGTGTCATAGGTGCGGTGAATTATGGTTATTGTAGTTCACAAACATGCTTCAGGCGTTTCGGGGTGAGTCGTGGTTGTTTAAACTGCACACACCGGTGAGAAGAAACACATTTTACTTGTCGGCAGGATGTTTGTTATACGTGGAATTACTGCAAGTAAGTGTTTCGGGTCTATGAAGGTTCAGCTCGATCATCCAGGTGGTACGGTGTCTGGAGAACACCGGATCACAAGACTGAAGTATTCAGTCAAAACATACAGGCTGAGTGATTTGGAGGGATTGAAGCTCATATATCATATCATGTTGTTTTCATACCAGTACCTGAATGTGTGGAGAATATACATGAACAGGTTTTCTATTTCACTGGATTAGTTTTGAATAGAGAAAATATATTTAGCTACAATACTGGTGAATATTCTGTTTTGGGTCAGGAAATACACAAGTGGCAACCTCCACCAATGTGGAAGTGCCACGCCTTGCAGTACCACAAACAGCCACTTGAGGCTGGCTCCAGAAGTGAGTCTCTCTCCATAAGTCCCCATGTTCAAATGTCCAACCTCACAGCAGAAATAAACATGTTTACAGCCTGGTACGAAAAACAGTTTTGGTCTCTGTAGCTAATTTCCACATTAATGACAACTGTACTGAGGGTGAATTTATATATAAACCACTTGTTCAAATTATATTAAGGCTTAAAGTAATGCATAATTAAAGCATAATTAACAGTGTGGCCAATTAGACTGACAGGTGGGTGCCGTTACAGTTGGCTTGTTTGAGTCGTCCATCAGGCAACCTCAGCTCCACCGACAATCCACGTCTTTGCTGATTTTCAAATTAGCCAGGAGGTGGCACTTTGAACTCTTCAGGAACCTATGGGTGACGTCACAGAGGCTACATCCATGTTTTATAAAGTCTATGGAAATATCTGATTAAAGAAAAAGGATTAAGAAAAAAGTATTGAGATCCGATACCTGCCGCTTTTCTTAATTTAATAAAATACCTGCTCGTATCTGTAATGCTCCTGTTCAATAATTTATGCGTCTGTATTATGAAGTGCGGAACAACATTGTTATGGGTTATGCCATAATTAGACTGCTAATGAAAAGTGTTGATAAGTATTTGTCAGGTATCACCTGCTGCTGACAGTTCCAGTGCTTTTTAACTCTATCACTTCATTAAGCTACTTTTTCCAGTCGATGATAATGAGGTGAAAACAACATTACATTACATTGGAAGCTTTTTCACCTTTTCCTGTACTTGGAGTCTGCAGAAAGTTCAGCTATTAATGCCCGAGCTTCACTCCTTTTGGCTCATGGCATTATCACTTAAAGTATTAGCTTCTACTTACTTTCTAAGTTAGTTAGTTACTCATAAATGTCGTCATTTTTAGTGGGACTACAGTACTCCAGGACAACCTGGAGGTAGTGACTCCGCATAGCAAAATATATCTCGGCTCTAATTAGCTTTTTTTTGTGGTTTGCAAACTCCTTCACTTCAACTCCATGTATTTTGGCAATTTAGTTATGTAAGTTGTAGACAATGGCAGACAAAAAAAAAAAGCACGGTCACAATTGAAGCAGCAGAGGCTGAGATATCTTGACTTTTAGTCATTAGCAGAGCTCAAGCTCCAAAAACACTGGATCCTACACGTCCTATAATGCAACAAGATCATCCCTTTCATTACAGCCAGTTTGTATCTCAAGCTTTCTGTTAAAAAGTGAACCAAGTCTCAAGCACGAGTTGAGAAACATCACACTACTGTCATCGGGGTTATTCTTTTAAGACTTTGGAGAGAGAGACGAAAATATTTCACAACTTCACATGCTGAGGATCCCTTCTTGTGACTTCTTGTGACTAACTAAACAGTATGGAAATTAAATATCACTCTTTGGTTGGAGTGTTCTCTCTCCCAAGTCAACAAATATGGCAGCTTTGTCAGCAGCTCTGTCTGGTGTGATGTTTTTAACGTGCCATTGAAGTCAGGTGATGTAATATAAAGACCGAGAGTCTGCATGTACAGTAGAGGGTGTTGGGGTCATGGATGTATAAACAGAACTGGATACGGGGTTCTGTTCTTTGTTATGGAAGCTGCTCGGTGGCACATGAAGCCAAAAATGTTCAAACAAAGGAATCAAATGACTTCCGTTATGCTTCCACATTGTGTGGCCCGTAGAGGAAACACACTAGAGACTTCCACTGGCTCAGCTGCTAACTTCTTTCTTAGCCCTCCGCTAACTTGAAAGAAGATAAAATGATGTGCCTCTTCTAGACGTTTCAAATATTATTGGCCTGAATAGATGAGTGGTTGCACCGTAGTTGTGACGCTGAATTTATCCACCATTACACAGCCGCTTCTTTGACAATGTAAGATTACGGTAAAACGCTGTCAGTCTACAACATGTCTTGGATGCCATTGCCATCGTTACATGGTTTGGCCACTATGTCAAATTGGCTTCCAACCTTGGTGACTTGGTTGGTCGGTTGGTTGGCTGGTTGGATGGATGGATGGATGGATGGATGGATGGATGGATGGATGGATCAAAGAAACACAGGACTTTCACTCAGTAAATTTGTTGCTAACTTGACCCCAGCACATCATAGTTTGAAGATCCTCTGACCAACCTGCCATTTTTGACGAGTTGGGATTGAGTGCGTGCTGCAGAGCACGGTAAAGTAGAAATAATCAATGTGTGATGACGGGCGCAAGCAGATATTACAGCTTGACTAACTGATCTGCCAGATGGATGTAAGCTTATGGCTGATGTATCAGCATCTGTGTATATGTTTGCTAATAAGTAACAGAAACAGTAGGTGTTAAACAGGTGTTACGTGTACAGTGGCATGCAGATGGGAAAATGGTAGCACCAACAGTCACATAATTGGCAGTGAATGGAAACAAGATTCACTTTTTTCTCATAACTCCCTTTAAATGTAATTTAAAGCAACATTTGGATGGAAAACTGCTACTTGATGTTCTACTCGGTGTATATCTTGGTCACAACAAGTGAAAATCCAAGACATCTGCATCAAGATTGCTGTGTATGTTGTGTTTATGTCAAAAAAAGGGCTGATATTTCATCATCAGAGCTCAAATACTGGTATCAGTAACTGCCTCAAAAAAGTACCTGAAGCGCACCCCGGTGGCTCGTTTGGTGGAGCGTGCTGCCCCGTGTACCGGGGCTAAAAGTCCTTGTCGCGGCGGCTACAGTTCGGCTCCAGCCTACGGGCCTTTGCTGCGTATCACTCCCATCCCTCTCTCTCTCTCTCTCCACCCTTTCCTGTATACTTTCAACTTTCAAATAATGGTGAAAAAGCCCCCCCCTCCAAAAAAAAAAAATACCTCAGACCTCAGGGAGGAGGTCAAAATGACTGTTTCAGAGCACTATTTACGCCCCCAAAAACACCTTCCTCCATTTGATATCCTCACAGCAGCACCCATGAGTGTGTACAGGTATGTGTGTGTGCCTCTGTTATTTGCACATTCTCCACGTCCACCCCCTCTGAAACAACAAATACAGACCTTTGTCCTTTTATATCCTTTCTGATCTGACGTGCAGCCATGTGTAAACTCAAAAAACCTTTAATTCTGTGATTCATGGGCTTCCTTCAGTCTTGCCCTGCGACAGGCACCAGTCTGCTGCTGCTGCCGCCGCTGCTGCTGCTGTTAATGTCTCTCAGCGAGAATTTATGCCTACATCCATGCCTCTCTCCTCCTGTCTGATACTCAACCCATTAGAGAATTCCCCACCAAAGGTTCTCTGGAACGCCTTGCATCAGAGCCACACTAATGAAAGGCATTATACATTACAAAGTGCTTGATTTAAGGATGATTTACAGTCCTTTCCCTCAGCAATAGCGCAGTAGAAACCTTCCTAGAGATAAGCTCTGAATCTATCCGCTATATTCAAAGGACATCAAAGGGTTCAAATTGTGTATAGGAGGTGTCGGCGTAAGATCCACAAAGAAAGGTTTTCTATCAGATGTGAAATTTCCATAACAGAGTGAGAGGCTTGTGAGTTATTATGATCCAAGGATCAATGGCAGCTTTCATGATATGCAGCCGAGCATGCACACACTGCATGTTTGGGGGCTCGGTCGTTGCATCTACCTGTCACCGATCTGGAGCTGACACAAACATCACTTCTGTCTGTGTGTGTACAGATATCCCAAATGGTCTTAAAGAAGAGCAGATAACCTTTTTTTTTCTTCTTCTTGCATTTCTGCCTCCCACATAAATTTCCCTTGCGCTGCAAAACCAAAACGGTAAACAACATACAAAAAAACATACTTTGTGATTACTTTTGCTGATGAAAGAGAAACTATTTTAATTTTCTTTAGAAACAGAGTAAAATATTCATGAATTTTCACCCTGCCTGCCAGATTTAATAATTGGCAGGACGTCGTTTACCACCTACACCAACCCCTAATACCTGACAGCTTGTAACCAACAGCATTTAATCACAGCTGACAACTGATAATCCACGTCTCAGCACTGATGATCTTTTTTTTTTTTCCTTCTTCTTCCTCGCCCTTTTTTTTTTATTTTATTAAATTTTTTGAAGTTTTTGTCTTGATGTTAGACGCAGAGATGTTTGGGGCTGTGAGATGTGATAATTTAGTGTGAATTGCTTTTAAGAATCTCTTGGATCCGGTCCACGGGTGTGAGTTGTCAAAGGTTTTTTTTTTTTTTTTTTTGGAGCTCCTAGATTGCCTACAAAGGATTCAGGAGGCTTGATCTAAATTTATAAGGACACTGCTGCAGTAACACCCACTTTGATGGCCGTGGCGGTGGCTATCATTTGTCGTCCATATGGCATGTCTGTGTGTGATATGCTCCTCTTGTACAGCGTGTACGGAGTGAGATTTTCATCCTGCATCTAAGTGTTGCTGCGCAGAAGGCGCTGAAATTAAAGCTCAGTTGTTGTTTTTTTCCTCTCTCTCTGAAAAGAGATAACTTGATTTTCTGATACCACGTTTGCATGAATAATAAAAAAAAAAAAATCATTACAACTCTTGCTGGTGGGTGTAAATAAATTGGTTTATTTGGTAATTTGATTTCCTGCATTATTTATAGTTGTCAACACTGCTACATAATAAAAGGAGTAAGATTCTGTTTAGTCTTGGGTTTGGAGGCAAAAAATAAAGTGGGCCGAAACAAATAGCATTCACTTGTTTAACTCACAGATATGAATGCCTGTCTTGCGTTGCCTCGAGCTACAGCAGTTCTTATCATGAGTCATTTTCATACTTTGTGATAATGAAGTAGGAATGCCTGACTGCATAACATATGCATTTAGTTTGAGCGCATTCACTGGACTGAACACTGACAATGAATTCATTTGTGATAAGGTGGTCAATGCGAGTGTACATTTTGAGCTGTTTGAGTCACGCTGTCCTTGAAGTTCGAAGCACTTTCGAGAAATCAAACCTTTTTCTGCAGATTCTTAAATCACACTTAACACATTTCCTGTTTGTGATGGAGGTTTTATCACCTAACCAGCTTTTTCACTGTAGTGTAGTTTTAGAGGACTGGTTGAACAGGTGGATGGTCTAAAAAAAAAGTCTGATTACTTTGTAATAACCACAAACAAACTTTACCGATCAGTAGAAATGTGCATTAACAGACGTAGCACTGCCAACTATTTCTAACAAAAGATGGACATAAAACACAATGTTTTCTGATTATAAACTGTCACTATGATAAATCTAACGTTGTTCACTGTGCATTTCTTGAAGACTGATGATTATTCTGACTTTTTAAATGAATATACAGTCACTAATGAGGTAAATTCAGTGTAAATCTTATATGATATTTGCAATAGTGAGTCAGTGAGGCCAAATTTATGAACTATAACAGTTTGAAAATAGATTTGTCTGTGATCACTGGAGGCGGTGCAGCTCCTGACCCAATTGTGGGTCCAAATTGAAATGTATTGGAAATACTTAGAGGTAAAGAAAAAAAGCCCCTAGAAAACTACTTTTACCCTACAACAACTGCAGAGAGTGAATTACAAATTATAGATCTTTTTTGTTGCTTTTATATACAACATCTTTCATTTTTATGTTAGAAGTAAAATACTTTATTTCTAGGGTTTCAAACGTAGCTCTTGTCCAAACTCATGCCGATGATGTTAAAAGTCTCCTTTAATATAACCGGATGCCACTACTGTTTGGTCGAGATGCACGTTTACCATAATTCAGCTCGTTGTCACCACATTTCAGCTGTTTGGTAGAGTGTTCAGTTGGAAAAAAGTCATATTAGATGTTTGCTGTGAGTGCCCGGAGACTCAATAAAACAAAGAAAAAGAAAAACACTGTTTTCTTTTGGACGTCATGGTGCTGTGACTGAGAATAGTCGCTGAACAAAGATTTGCTTCGGAGAAAAACATTTCCCACAAGAAAACACTTCATCCCTAAGAGGGAGCCAAGCTCTTGCCAAATAAGCACTTACTGTACTTGAAGAGATAAATGACACAGCCAAACATTATAAAACAAATCTTTTCCATCAATCAGAATCCAGTTGATTTTCTCCCGTTGACTCGCACCGTTGCTTGGCCTTTTAAGAAAGATTTATGCGTCTATGTATATAAATCTATGACAGCGAGGGAAGTGATGCATATACAAAGGCTTGACAACAATGCCCTCCTCAAGCTGATACCGTAGCTCTCACCTCATGCACGCATTAAACGATTTACAGCTTGGATTAACACTTAATCAACCAGTGTGATCGGATAAAGATCGGCGAGTTAAACTGTCTCTCCGGTGTTTTCTGTTGTCCTCAGGTGATCCAGACCATCAGCGCGGTGGACAAGGACGAACCCCTGAACGGCCACCGCTTTTATTTCGCCCTGGCTGCACCTGTTGCGGGAAACCTCAACTTCACTCTGCGAGATAACAAAGGTATTACTGCGGGTTTTTTCTGATTATTATTACAGTTTGTTCACTTGTCTGTGTGGTAGAGATCCAAGGGGAACCTGAAGGTCTTGAAAAATCTTTAAAAGTTTCAAAAATGAATTCAGTCTTAAATATTTCCTCCTGCCTGTTTTTGGCAGTCACGGAGCATTTTTGTGTGTGATCGCAGGCTGTCGGGAAGATGTTATAAGCCAAAAATAAAAGCTGTTGGATTGTGTGTTTAAAGAGGCTGTTTAATCTTTTCATTTGGAGCTTTTAGTCAGCTCCATCAGACCTGTAGCTAAGTACGGCACTTAAGCTCATTGTGTCAAGTGTCGATTTTAACAAAAAAAAAAAAGTTATCATTCCTCATCAGTTAATAGATTTTCTGCCGAAGGACTCTTTTAATGACGGTTTGGAACAGGAGGAACGATTACAGCGAGAGAAACATGTTTCGATGTTCATATTAGCAACTGATTTTTGTTTGAAGACAGACTTGAAAAGTTTAAATTGAGAAAAATCTTTTTAAAACATCATTAGAAATGATTGGAATAAACTGTTATTGCAAGAACTTGCCTTTCAGTCATACTTTTATCAGCCTGCCACTAAAGTGCGCTCTATGTGGCTTTTAAAAGTCTTAATTTTAACTCTAAAGTCAGTCACCAATTTTAACTTTAACATCTACGTCCTTGTCAAAGCTCCGAGGGTCGCATCAACCCCGTAGCATGCAGCTGCTAAATCAAAAAAACCTGCCTGGAGAAGATTGCCAGTGGCCCCTTCAGAGTCTGTAAAAGGTGTTGGTCAAGTTAGGTACGGTCTATTTGCTGCCTGCTTCCTTTCAAATTGAGCCTCTCAGCAATGCAATTGACACTTTGGCCATTGCTCACTCCAGCTCTCTATATCTGCTCTCCATCTGGACACAATCTACTCTGCAATCTGACTCAGGAGAAGAAGTGCAGAGTAACCGGTGCCTTCCGGCGTGCCCGACCGCTCCAAATGAAACCATAATTCTGCTATGACAATGCCCTCACTCGGCCCCTTTTTCTTTTTTTGTAATTGCTCATCAAAAAACCCACAAAAAAACCCAACTTTCTCCTGCAACTAGAGCGCATCTGATACACCTCAGTGTGTGCCACAATCCATTATGTACACGGCATCTTTCTGCTTAGCGCCGGGTCTCACTGTATGTGCTAGATCACAGAATAACTTCACTTTAGAACTGTCAGTATGATTTGCTCACCACCTACACGCAAAAAGCAGTGGGCGAATGAGGAAAAATTAGCTTCTCCTTCTCCTCCGTTCATTTGCACATAGTTTTAATAACATGAGGATTGTGCCCGGGTACATTATCAGGTACTTAACGTGCATTGCCACCGCTTTAAAAACATGTGCAGGGCTGACGCTCCCTCTGAGTGCTCTGTTCAAACATGTGGCAGCTCGGCTGAAGCTGCCGTGTTACATTTCAGAGCAGCAGCCAGGCTGTGTCACAGTAATCCATGTGAGTGCAGACCTGTGAGTGTTACATGATGTTTCAGGTAACCTCCCTGCAGATTACAAGCAACTTGGCTGGAAGACCTTTTTTTTTTTTTAAGATATCTTTATCAAACAAAGCTTCTCTGTGAACACACGGCGTTTACCTTGGTTTCATTGTTGAGCATGTGATTCAGCAGTAACATGAGTACAGAACAATTCTGCAACATTTAATTAATATTGTTTTATTAAAATGTTTCTTTTTACAGTGTTGGCACGACAAGGTTTGAAGAGGTTGTTGTTATGACACATGAACTATGATTTGGGTTATTCAGCTCAAAATTTTTGATCAGAAATAAGGGAATAATTCAAAAGTTTAGGAAACATGCTGATCTATTGTTCTTGGTAAGAGTCAGATAAAAAGATTGATACTTCCTGTAAAACAACAACTTTCATCTTTACATATATTTCTACTCATATTTCTTTTTGTTTACGGCTTAAACAAATGAGATGCAATGTGTTATGCTAAGCTAAGCTTAGTGTCATATTTAAAAATCAGATATTTCAGTTTTATTTATATAGCGCCCAATAAGGAGTTATCCCATGACACTTTCCATATGGGGCAGGTCTTATTTAAAAAGACCCAACAGTTCCCACCATGAGCAAGCACTTAGTGACAGTGGCAAAGAAAAACTGCCTTTAAGAGGCAGAAACTTTAAAGATGGTTGATCATGTGCTGCAACCTTGATATGAGAGTGGTATCGAGCTTCATATCTAACTCTTGAAAAGAAACTGAAAATGCTTATTTTCAAAAGTTACTCCAAAGATGTGGTTTTAAATCTTAAGTATTTCTTTATAATGTTACATATTTTGACTTTTGATTTTAGACGAGCAACAATCAAAGTAAAATAAAAAGGTATTATGTATTAAAAGTTTAAATTTCAAAATCAGTTAAAGCCTGTGTGCATGTGGTTTGATCAGATACAACAACCGCCAGATTCAAATGTTGCTTAATTGTGATTGGTGTACGTAATGTGACATCAGCATTTTCTTACTAAGCTCCGCCTACAACTTTGCCACAGTATAGTGTGTTCATGTAGAAACTAATTATAAAGAAGCTGATTGAGAAAATAACATTTCTGGACCTTTAAGGTTACGCAACATTGACTGTTAGTTAACTAAAGTTAGGGAAAGGTCGGGATGAATCGGGAATAGAGGGCAGTGATATAACTCAACCTCTGGACTGTATTAAAAGTTATAAACGCCTGGAGGTGTTGTGCAGGGTATATATACAGGTGTACTCACTTATTTTTCAGTGAGAACTGGGTTTGCTCACTTCTAAATCCCCTCCGAAGTGCATCATTCAGTAGTGTTTTCAAGCTTTTCATAGAATGGCGAAGGCAATTTTCACGAGTAGAATACTTAACTCAAAATACATAATTATGTAGTCACCTCACCCGTTTTTTGGGCCAGTATTAATGGTAAATTCCGCACCCCTTTTGTTGCTGATATTAATTTCATAATTATCCTTACTCCCTGAAGCCAAGCAGCAGAAGTTAAGCGACAATGTACAAATACTACTGGCCCATTTTTAGGTGAGCTAAATATAAAAGAGTAGTCTTACATGTCACCGTTTATAACATAGGGCGTTCATCAACAGTGGGCTCAGTGGGCTGCTTTAAAATAATAAAAACGGGTATACCCACTTCTCCAGACACCACTGGACACAATACACAGATATCCACCACCTCAATCTTTACATCCTTTGCTACAATACTTAATTTCCCGTTTTAACATGACGATGACTGCAAGTGTAAAGCCAATGGTTTTCCCCAACGATCCTAATCCCAGACCTCAACCCCATCTGAATAATTTGGTATGAACTGGAAGGCAGACCTCGAGCTATATGGCCCAACATCACTGCCTTAACCTCACTGATGTTCTTGGAGCTATCTTGTGGAAAGCCTGAAAGCAGAAGACTGGATGCTCTCATGGTTTTGGAATACATTTTTGAGGAGTCACATTAGATTCATATTCAGGTGTTTACATGCTTTTGTAATGTAGCTCAATGCCTTAACATCTCGATTCAACCAGCTGTGTGTTTTTCTTCACCCGTGAGAACATTGAACTTTGACTAATGTGGCACTTACAAGAGAACCAATCTCTATATTCATTTTTTTTTACCTTGTTCTAAGACACAAGAGCAAATCAATAATGATATAATATCGCCTAGAAAAACAAAGGAGTTGTCCTTCAAGGCAAAAATCTACATTTCAGTTGCGACTGCTGCATTTGAAAGTGTATTTCAATCTACTGAGTCGTCTATTTTTTAGCCGGCATAATGGCATATTGTTCTTCACTGTCTGCCTCTTTCTGTCTCATGCGCTGAGATTTTCATATAAGATCTTACCATCAAACCAAAGCTGTTATTAGCCAACAGGTGGTCAAGATCAGGGAGAGACGCCACAGTGTGTCATATAATGAATTGTGTTAATGACACCATCTGTTGGCATTCCTGCTTTTAATACTGTAAGATCACTTCAAACTGCACAACCAAAGCACAGCAATCATTAGAGAATAGTTGTAAAGCCTCCTGCTAGTCATATATATGCAGATCATTGTTCACTTGAAGTCAATAAACTCCGTACGTACATATAATGCAGTCTGACGGATGTATGATTCTGCTCTGTTTTGCAGACAACACGGCATCCATATTGACGAAACGAGGTGGTTTCAGGAGACGGGAGCAGCCGGTGTATCGGCTGCCTGTGTTGATCGTGGACAGTGGAAGTCCTGCCCTCAGCAGCACGAACACGCTCTCGGTGCGGGTGTGCGACTGTGACTCCGACGGCGTGGCCTTGTCTTGTGGAGCCGTGGCCTACACCGCGACTGGCCTCAGCACCGGCGCCCTCCTGGCTATTTTAGGCTGCATCATTACACTTCTTGGTAAGATCTATATGACCTCGATGTCAGAGACGTAAAGTCCGTGTAACAACTAGTGGGAGAGGTTGGTGAGAAGAGATCATTGTAGAAGTGGCCACCGTTCCTAACGGTTCCTAACAACTCAGGGTTTGTTTGCAACTTGCAAGTAGTTAAATCCTTTACTTAAAGGTCCAGTGTGTCAAATTTAAGGGGCCGTTATGTTTTTGCATCTTAGAATGAGCTTTTACAGACGTTGTGGGTCACCTTCTACAGAGTCCGCCATGTTGAACCACCATGTTTCTACAGAGGCACGTAAAGGACAAACTAGACTAGTAGATAGTTCACATTATTTGCGTATTTCGCAACCACCACAGTTTCTACTTGATGCTAGGAAGGAGACGGTGAAATGAGGGGGATGCAATGCATAACTACACCTCTAGATGTCACTAAATCCTACACTTATCCTTTAAGTAAAAGCAGCAATGCCACAATGTAAAAATAGTGACAATGTCTGTTACAAGTAAAGGTCTTGTATTTGTAAGTAAAAACATTATGTCCATTAATCTTATATTATATATATATATATATATATATATATTATATAATATATATATATATATATATTATATATATATATATATATAATACGATCTTATATTAATGGTTGATTATTACTTAATTAGCATTTTACTTCACTAATTGAAACTATTTTACACTCAATTTGGTACTATATTCTATTTTAAATTGATCTTGCAAATACTAGTCCACAAAGCTGTGAAATATACTATGCATAAAAATGTGTAAAAAGTACAATATTTCCTTCTGAAATGTAGTGAAATACTCAAGTAAAGTTCAACTACCTCAAAGTTGTTCTTAGGTACATCCCATCACTGCTCAGTGGCTTCATTCTAACAAATGTGCCATGCCTTCAGTTCTTGGCAATTAAGTAACAACTGCAGCTTGCAGTTAAAGTCGATGCAATTGCAGCACAAAAGTAGATGACAGCAGCACATAATCAGAAATTAGCTCAGAGCATAAGCTAACACATCATCCGACAGCAGGTCCACCACCTGAAAAAGCCAAGACTGTCGATGTGGATTTTTTTTTTTACACGAGCAGAAGAAATTAAGCTTAATGAAGTGGATGTAATAGATTGATTTAGATCAATCATTTGCCATAAATGTAATACCACAGATGACAACAACAGCACCTATAGCAAACATCAACCACTCACTTTTATTATAGACCTCTTCACCGCATATCATTGAAGTGCTCTGCATATTATAAACTGAAGCATCCTCCCACACGGAGGTTCAGTTATTTTTGTTTTACAGTTTGTTCAGCGGTGTGATACTGGTAGGCACAAATAATCAGAGCGAGATCAGATGTCTGATTAATCAGATGTCTGACTGTTGCATGGCCCGGTGTGTTGTAGGTGTCTCTTCCAGACTGTTGCTCCAGACGGCCCACGGTTAATATTAAAACAAAAGCAATCTTTGTGATGTAACAATTTGACTATAATTTATTATTAGAAATTAATGTTTTCTTTTTTTTTTTTGCAATAAATCTCACAAAAGAAGAACAAATCTGAGGTGATAACATTAAAAAAAAAACCTCCTACTACCATTCTAATAGTAATTTCTAGGAATTCCTGTGACAAGTGAATTTCCTCGCTGTGGGATCATTAAAGTCTGAAAATTCTTTTAAAATACAATGTGTTGGAAAGAATTAGCTGAAAACATGTGAAAAGACTTTGACCGAATGTGGAGTTAGATGTTAAAACTGTTTTTTCACCAGTTTTCAGTCCAGGATTTTGTGGGCGGTCCTTAAAGGGTGGCTCGATGACACGCTGAGGCCACCCTGAGCATACCCCTGCACCCCTAGCAAAGAGATAGAGATGAATTCATCTCGCTCAGAGTGTTTCAAAGTTAGTCATGTCATTTTCTGGACTCATCTGACACGTTACAGTCGCTTTAAAATCGCTGCTCGACTGCTGCGACAAGTGGGCGTGGCTTTAGCACATTCAGCGGCCACGCCCCCCCAATACAGACAAAGTAGTTTTCAAGACTGCATATTGCTAGCGGATCTATTTTCTGACCCAGAGTGCAGCCATGACTGGTTCTGAATGAGGACTCTCTGGTACTGCGTATACCGCCACTGAATCTTTTAGTGGTACGCAGTACCGGACCGTTTACTTTCACCCCTGCTTTAATGTCTATATTGTCTTGTCTTATTAATTTCCCTTAGCAAATGCAGATGCAGGGCATCAACAGCTTAAGAAGACCCCAGTAGAGCATCACTTTTCGACACAGCCTTCGTTTGTTTGATTTGTTTGTGGGAGCACATAACAACCTTCGCAGTTCAGATTCCAGTTCAGATTTAAGTGGTGGTAATGTAGATGTTCAGTGCCGTACTACCAAACACATCTCACCTCAGCATTTACAAGCCATTCAGACTCATCTGCACCGCTATGTGTTCTTCAGGCTGTTAAATGTGTAAGACGCTTCGCTAAAAGAGAGCCACGTCTTGAGGTCTTGCACATGTCAATCCTGGGGGGAGTTATCTTCTACTCATATTGCCTCTTTAGTAAATACATGTGACCTAGGTCAGCCCAGCTCTGAATAGTTGCCTGGATGTTTTTAAGTAAAACAGTGTTGCTGAAATCCTGCCAACAGGATCAATTACCCAGAGTTGGTGTTGTACAGAGTTTTGGGGGAAGTTTTGTGGTTTGTTTTTGCAGATGGTGAAATTAATTCTGTGGGTTGTTGGCTGACGGTCACCCAAGGCTGTTACCTTGACATTATATAAAAGATTTAACTCTGCCTGTCTAAACTTTGAGAAATGTAAGTGAACACTTGTTCACAAAGAACGTTTAAAAATGATTTAATAGGAATGTGAAAGAATTTATCCTTTTTTTTTTCATAAAACCTTTTTATTGGCCGTTATGATTATGTGTGTCAATGGTGTGACAGTGCTCCTCCTGCATTTGAGCACACTCGACTACAAAATAAAGTGTGATGATGTGCATTTTCTCTGAGAGAAAGCGGCGCCTGAAGGCAGCCTGAGTCAATGATGAGATTTCACATTTTAGATAATTTTTTTTTTCTCCCCCGTCTGCAGGAGCCCTCAACGATGGCTTCCCCCAGATACGTTTCAGTGTATTTTATAAGCTTAATTATAGTATTTCACGAAGGTCACGGCGATAAGTACCGTATGGATTACTGCATTTCAAGGACAGACACTCCTCTGCTTCTGTTTTCTAGTGCAACGCCATATGTTAAGATGTTAGTGGAGACACTTGTAAATGAGAATTCATTAATATATCTTTTAAATATATTGCATCCGAGCCATCACCTCCAGGCTGCATTATTACTCATAAAACCCACAGACAAAGCGGAGAGTCAGAGTCGTAGTTTAACGCTCAGGTGATCTTCATTGAAAGCTGAAGAGGATCCTAACAGCACCTATGATAACTGAAATGAGTTCTTTAATGGGGTCAAACTTTGCTTTTTTTTTTTTTATTCTCCTCTTGAAGTTTGTTTTCTTTTTCTTTTCTTTTTTTTATTACAACAGAGAATATTATTTTTGTGATGAATGATAACTTCAAAAGAGCAACAGGGGGGAAATACGTGGCCACACAACCCCGAAGCCTGGCATCGCTAATGAAAGCTGGCTCTGTTCTGCTCAGCATGGCCTCAGGCCACAGGCTTAGAACTAATGGCCTCCAGTTTAATATACCTCCAAGTTGTCTCTGGGTTTGTGTGGATGTGTGTGTGTGTCTGTTTTGCTCAATTGGATCAGCCTCTTTCCTTCTTTTCTCTCGCTTTGTGCATATTCTCCCCCGGCCCCTCCTTCTTATCTTCTATTAAAAGCCCATGTGCGACCGCTCTGCCCGATCCTTTATTCTGATCTTCCTTGATGGTCTTCCATCAAGACCTCTTTCAATCTCCTAGGTAGCAATTGAGGCTGTGATTGCGTGTGATTGTATTGTTTTGGATGAGACACGAACCGGAATAAGACCCGAGCTGCGTCTCGCTGCTGTCATCCTCGGGTGCTGTCAGTCTTTTTTTTCTCCCTCTCCTCACCCCTCCTCCATCTCCCTCCATCAATCTCTCTCTTTCTCATCAGGTGAGGAGGGGGGGACGACACACACACTCCTACCAGCGCTGATTCTAGTCCTCTGTCGCCATGACCGGGTCTAATAACTACAATGCACGGCGAGCTTTGGAGAGCTCTTCGGAGTGTCGCTCCTCGAACTCGTCTTGCCGATTCATCAGTTGTGTCTGAGAAGTTCAATCACAACAGTCGATACAAAGTGTGCAGTTTCCACCTGCCCGCCTGCCTGCATGCCTTTAAAACCACATGGAGACGTATGCGCATTACCTTTGGCTCTACGTACTCATAAGCTAAGTGCTCATTAATCATAGGTTGATATTTTTAGATGGAATAACTGAGCTCGTCCTCTACTCCTTGCAGTAATATTCCTAAAAATGCCTCAGAACAACTCTGTTTCTGTGTCATAAAGTCGCTTTTTCATGATATGTACAAACTACTGAGACGATCATTATCTTGTTAAGACTCAGTGCCTTCTTTCTCAGTACAGGTCAGTTATTTCTCAATCCTCCAGAGTCCCAATTAGAACGTTACGTAGCACTCTGACTCTCCAGTTATTTCTGTCTTATCAGACTCATTCTATAAATCCTCACATCCATTCGTCTGTCTCCCCTGTTAGCCCTCTGTCTGCGTCTCTATTTATGTGTCTCCGTTCAGGCGACGGACGCTTTCTCTCTTTGCAAAATCGGATCTTCAAGCTCGACTGTGCACATTGTAACCTGCGAGCGGCTGCGTCGGGTTTGTGCGTTTAAGATTGGGTAATTATTTGCCATCATTACGACACTGGTTGACGTGCTAGAAATAAAAAATAAAAAAGAAGAGAGGGAAAGACCTTTGTTTTTTAACGGAGCAAGTCAATTAAGAGCAGATTTGTCTTCATAACGACAGCCTGGCTAAAAAAGACTTCTTGCGAGGGAATTGGGGAGAGAAAATGCAGCTTGCATACATCGAAGGAAACAAAAACAGAAATGTAAAGAAGCACGGACACGTAATGTGGACGGATACACGGCAAACAGTATGACAAATAGCATCAGCAACAACAAAGAAACCATAAAAGCTGCTTGAGTCTTGCAGCGGCGCTGATAAAGAACGCCGTCGCGTTGGGCGATAACGCGGAGGTGTTTTGTTTGCTGATTCTGATTGTTTCCGTTCGCCTTTATCAAGTTGTGGCGCACAATGAGTTTGCTGGAACGTCCTCCATGCAGGAGAGCGATATCCGTCATGTTGATGAGGAGGCATGAGACCTCTTCATGCGTCCTCTGTTCTCATGGTTACAGGTTTTAAAGTCACCACATTTCCACTACAGAAAACAGAGTGACTGCAGATTATAACACATATTCAGCTATTTTTCATAACCCATGTGTTAAGCCAAAGATTTGGCCTTGGGTGACATTCCTCACTATTTTCTGACATGTCACTAGCAAGGACCAACAACATCAACAAGATATGTTTTAAATGATTCATTAACAAAAATGAAAGATTGTGAGTGAAGCGTGAACTCTTGTGGGTTTCGGTTGTTGCATTGTGGGGAATTCGCAGTAGCAGAGAAAGGAGAAATATGAGAGAGAAATATGAGAAAGAAATGGGGTGAGCGGGAGGGTTGCAGACTACGAGAGCAAAGGGGACGAGAGGCTTAGGAGGGTATTTATAGGCATGTTGGAAGTGGCACAGTTGGTCCTGCTCCTGAAAGTCTGCTAAAAAAGCTTCAAATTGTAGACCAAACAATAAGTCTGTTTATTGAGAAAATAATCGGAAGATCACGGATAATGAAAATGATTATTTGCTGCAGCCAGAGTAGTTACAAAGAGAGAGGAAAAAAGAAGGTTTGAATTGCATTTCAAATCAGCAACACATAAACAAAAGGGGAAAGAAAATTCCAATATCATATTTATATAATGTTTATTTTCTGAGTCAAACAGAATTTGTGGTTTGGGTTTAGTTTACCAAGGGAATTTAAATCAGATCCTTTCAGATTTGATTTGATTGGAGCACTGATAGTATAAAGAATAGATGTCACCCACAGGTTTCTGAAGAGTCTTTTTGAAGCTAAAAATCTGCGGCTCTCGCCACCGCCGCCACCGCGATGTTGGCTGTCCTGCATTTTCTGCCTCTTGGCTTACTGAAAAATCGCAATGATTTGGATCATCCGCGGACCAGAGGTGGGCTGAATGACACCTGGTTACTCAAACAAGTCATCTGTAACAGCATCCACCTGTCAACAAAGCATGCACACTGTTGATTATACATAACTTTAAGCCTTTATATAATCTGAACAGGTGAGTATATAAATTCAAACTCAGTACAGTTGTCATGAACGGGGAAATTAGCTACAGAGACCAAAACTGTTTTTTGTACCAGGCTGTAAACATGTTTATTTCTGCTGTGAAGTTGGACATTTGAACATGGGGACCTATGGAGACTGACTCGTTCTGTAGCCAGCCTCAAGTGGACGTTTGAGGAACTGCAGTTTTTGACTTCACTTCACAGCCACGGAGTTTGCTGCTTGGATTAGTGCCTAAGGAGATATAGAGGACTGTTAGTTCTTATTGGATTTATTGAATATTGCATATGAGTTAATCAGAGATATAGTTTTCAAGACAGAGAGTTTGATGTATAAATATTGCAGTATGTATCATATAATGAGGAACAAATACTACAAAGATGCAGGATTGGACTGGGAAAGGTGCAAATGTACTGTTGGATCTGTTTTATTGTCTCTTTATAATGCTGCATACACTTCAGGTACCATAACGTATCCATAAGGACCTAATCTGTTGTAGAAAGTAGAAAAGTATTTGAGAAAAAAAGTTCCACAATTCATATGAACTGCCTTTGTGTACAACACGGTCATGAAAAATACCCCGTGCTGTTTTTATATGAAGAGCGGATATAGAACATCTGGTGCCATCAAATCAAGCGTTTAATCAGAACCTAGAGTGCGGCGGCGTGCTCTGTCCGGTCA
This sequence comes from Larimichthys crocea, assembly GCF_000972845.2. Lineage (NCBI taxonomy): Eukaryota > Metazoa > Chordata > Actinopteri > Sciaenidae > Larimichthys > Larimichthys crocea. Next base: position 6,175,288 of record NC_040033.1, read on the forward strand.
GATAAAGGGTTTTTTAACAGGCTCGCAGGAACAATTGATTGTTCGCTGTACTGTACAATCAGTCGACAGTTTTATGTATTGACAGTTCAATTGAGAAGACGTTTTGTCTGAAGGAGTGCATCCATGAGCTCGTTTATCTGAGGAGGAGGAGTTTCAGTCACTTTCACTGATGCAGCAATGTATCGTGGGACATTTTGTTCGACCTAAGCAGCCACTGTATGCTGTAAAAACTTTAAAAACATAAGTATTCTTTTTATAAGATAAGAAATATATAGAAGAAAGTCATGAAGTCATGTTGATGTTAAAGAGTCCGACAGCTGTTGGAATGAAGGACCTGTGGTAGTGCTCCTTCGTACATGGTGGGAGTAGCAGTCTATCGCTGAAGGAGATGTTTACTTATTATTTAAGTTATTAAAATGAGTAAAAAACAAACACATTATGACAAAGTAAGCAACAATCATATTTAATGTCTGAAAACAAACATACGTAAGTACGTACACAATTAAAACATCTGCTGCATGCAAGTACGTGACCAAATAATATAGTTAAAGTATTTAAACTTCCATCAGAAACTTTTCAGTAAGAAATAAAAAAAAACATTTTGTGCAGGATGCTTTATTTTCCAACACGGCTGCAAACATAAAGCCTCTTCTTATTTTTGTTGCTTTAGACGGTGTGTCACAGTCGCTGAGAAATTGAACCGCAGTGCAAAACGATTGAGTGGGTGACAGAACGAGTGAATAATCAGTCGGAGGTTCACCGGAATCACACGGCACATGGACAAAAAAAAAAAAAAAAAGACTCTAATGAGAAAAGTGCATTCAATGATGCATGCTGGTAAGAAAAGGGCAGCACAGAAAACCCACCTTGTTCAGTATCGATTGCGCGGGGGCAGATCATTTAAACAATTCAATTACAGCAAAAAGCCTTTGTAACAGTAAATTGATTGTGTTTTTGTTTTTTTTATTCAGTGTCCATCATTAGTAAATGTGTTATGAAGAGCGGAGATCCTGTGTGTTTGCCCGACTGTCATTTCTTACGGGACCCTTGGTACCTGACACAGACGGACTATTTGTATTCTCGGGGCCATCCACCTGCTCATCCTAGTAGGACGTGATTGGATGTTGGCTTGCTTCCAGCGTGTGACGCATCGTAGATGCCTTCTAGGCACTAAACCCCCTAAAGAGCTTTGCTGGAAAGCATTTAGAATATTCTATTTCAGTGTGCCACTTTGTGATTCACTTAGGAGAAGCCCCACGTAATCGAATAGAATTTAAAATGACTCCACTTCCTAAAATCAGAGGAAACGTATCTTCCACAGAAATGTTATGCTATTCTGTCTTGTCACAGATTTCAGTGGAGGTTATTAGACTGGAGGGACCATTCCAAGTATTTCACAGAAACTGTACCAGCCCTTGTAGGGTACCAGCGGTTACCAAATAGCCAACAGAGAGCTAGCCATTCATCTATTGCAGCCTTTCCATGTGACACTTTCCTCCCTTCCATCTCTTCCATTTGCTCCCTTATTAGAGGGTGTGAAGTGGTGTTTGAATTTGGTTCCTGGGCCTCTTCCTCTGCTGCCTGCAGTAGCTTGACGTTGAGAAGGGAAAAGAAATATGGGCCCACGGAGCGGTATTTCACTGGCACCAGTTTGACATTGATGGATAGAGGATCATTAGACATTTGCCAGTTTGCTTGGGCGTAGAGTTATTTTCAGCAATAATGTATGGGAGAGGGAACAGCGGCTGGAGGAGGGCTCCTGGTATCTCAGAGGGCCACAGAATCCATTGTGGTGGTATGTTGTACAAGTCTTGAAGTAAACTGTAGGTGGTGGACATCACAGAGGGACACAGACATATTACATTGTAGGTTTAGTTCTGTAAACTCTGATTGGATTTGTGGTTGTCAATCTTTTTTGTCAGATGTACCATAATAGCCCTGCCAGATTAACTCAAATCCCCCTTTCCCTGACACCACGTCATGTTTGAAATGTTTCTTTGAATTGAGTAAACAGGATTTTATCTGTCACTGTTTAAAAAAATCATTAGCCTGATATCTACATACAACTGAGGGGCTAAAAGTCAATGTTTCAATTATTAATTCATTGCTTTTAGCTAATGAGTTCAAGTGTTTTTAATGATCTATCTAACTGTTTGTTCATTTATTTACCTATTTAAACTGGCCATCTGTTACTTTTAGCTACAACTGTTTATCCATTTAGTTAACTATTGACTGTCTATCCTTTACTTTAATTAACTAGTAGCTGTTTATCCTTTATTTTAGTTAACTATTAACTGTTTATCCTTTACTTTAGCTGTTTATCCTTTATTTTAGTTAACTATTAACCGTTTATCCTTTACTTTAGCTGATTATTAACTTATTATTACTTTAGCTTTAGCTTTACTTCAGTTAACCATTAACAGTTTTTGTCCGTTACTTTCAGCTAAATATTTTAAGTACTCATCCGTTTAGCTGTTAACTGTTTATCCATTTACTATGGTGTATGCATTACTTTTAGCTATTTAAACTGTTTATCCTTTACTTTTATCTGCTTTCCAATGCGTTTCACACTTCACTATTTTATTCACTGAGTACTTGTGTGAGTGAGTTTATATGTTTGCGCGTGCCAGACACACACTGTGTTTTGAAGTAACGTTTCATTTCTACACTGTAGCCTATATAAAATCCAATTAGTTGAGCTACTCTATAATCCCTCCATGTACTGGAGGCATGGCGACTGCAGAGGGTACCTTCTGTGTACAGTGTCCCTGGTTTACTGTCATAGTGTATTCAGCTCTTCTAAGAAAGCCACATATCCCTGCATCTTTTTCAGCTGACTGGCACAGAAAATATGCACGTTGTCAGTCAATATTGACTCAGTCGTCTCTCCTTTTCCCTGCAGTGATGGTTCTGCTAATTGTGACAATGCGCCGGAGGAGAAAGGAGCCTCTGATTCTGGAGGAGGAGAGGGACATCAGAGAAAACATTGTCCGGTACGACGACGAGGGCGGGGGAGAGGAGGACACGGAGGCCTTCGACATGGTTACCCTCCGCAACCTAAACGTCATCAGAGACCCCAACGTGCGGCGAGACGTCACCCCGGACACCCCCACCTTCTTTCATTACCCGTCAACTACTCGCCCGTCCTACAAATCCCTGCCAGACAACGTTGTGTTTCGAGAGTTCATTTGGGAGCGACTCAAGGATGCCGACGTGGACCCGTCAGCTCCCCCGTATGACTCTCTGCAGACATACGCGTTTGAAGGCAGCGGCTCCGTAGCGGAGTCTCTAAGCTCGCTGGAGTCACTAAGTACAGACTCCGATCAGAACTATGACTATCTGAGCAACTGGGGACCGCGTTTCAAAAAGCTGGCCGACCTGTACGGCAACAGTGACGGCACCAGCGTCTTCTCATAGCCTCTAAATGTGTCTCTTAACATTTGTTGGACTTAAATAAATAAAAATAAAAAAATCAAATAAAGAGTAATTTATTGCCAGAGAAAATGATTTTGTCTGCCTTAGCGCATCGGAGGAAAAAGATTCAGAGACAACACGAGAGAGGTTGAAAGAAAAACACTTTGACTTCAAAGGTTTTTGGTTTGTTTACCTCCTTGTATGGATTTTCGGAAAAGTGTGCCATGGTGAGTTTCGACACAGACTTCAAAAAGTGGCTTGACTGAAGAAGAAACATTGTGTGCAAAAAAAAAAAAAAAAAAAAGACATTAAAAGGTCTCGGATTTTTTGGCGGGGGGCTCCAATCCAACCGTTGACTGCAGAATGCATACATGTTGGGAGCATTTTTACGGGGAGGCACCTGTCCTTTCATTCCAGCGATGGGCCACGAGCCCAGCACTCTTTGCTTTGATGCATTCCTTTGCTATCTTTGTGCTAAAAATAATAATAATAAAACTAAAAAAAAAACATAAACGTTTCTCATGAAATGTCCCTGACGGCTAATCAGTAGTCACTTGACTGTTCATATCAAATTTGACAACAATTTCTATGTTGTTTTTTTTTTATTTCTTTTTCAGGAGATTGTTTTTCATAAACATTTCAATGACAGTGCCACATTATTCCTGGACTCCTGTCATGAATCTCAACACTATATGGAAAGTGCATCCGCACAAACACACACGGTATAAACAAAGTAGTCGATGTGCTAAGGAAGTGATGTGAAGACATAAGTTGTGCAAATAATATAATACGAATGACACTCACTGTCAGTTTGATGTCTCCACCGGGTGAAACGGGGGGAAGGCGTATAATTTCTCTTATTCTCCTAACAATACATTTTGCAGATGTGCAGTGTTTCGTCTGTTTTTTCTTCCACCTTTCTATTTCCGAGGCCGATGTATAATTTCCGAGCTATAAAATTCAGTTGTTCTGCTTTTTTGTACCAGTTTGGGGATGTGGTGGGGGGGGGTTTAGGGTACGGGTAAGGGTAAGGGCGGGCAGCGCTGGGAATGTGTGCTACATGAGAAAAAACGTCTGCTGAAGGTCGGTCCTTGTGTTTGATAGAGAGATTCACTCCCCCTAGACTCTAGATTAAAAAAAATAAAAAAGTTTCTGAAGTGAGTCCTTATCTGGGTGAAGTCGCAGTTTGTAAGTAAATGAATTTTGCTTCTGTAGTTTGCAGAGTCCAGCATATATTGTCATTCAGAAATGAAATCAATAATGTCCATGGTTTTTGTTCAATGATGGTGAAAGGACTCACTGTATGATAATAATCATGTGCCGCATTGTGCCGATTTTTTTTGTTTTGTTTTGTTTTTTCCAGCTTGTGACAGACGAATTATGTCACGATTGGGTGTCGACATGTACAACCGATATGTATTATTATTTATTTTGATGAGGCAGAAATGTGCAAATGATGTTTTTATCCTTTTGCTGAAAATAAAATTGACATTCGGTTCCTTAAAAGACTCTTTCAGTCCATCCGCACATAAAAAGAAGTGAGTAAATACAGGTTATAATCATAAACTGCATCCAACAGTAATAATCAATGATTTAAAAGTGGTGCCTCGCTCTGTGTATTTGGGGAGCTCCAGGAACCAGAGAGGAGGTTTGGGAGGAAGGATGAGGAGGAGGGATTTTTTTTTTTTTCATATCTCTTTTTGATGAGGCTTTTGTAGTTGAAAGACCTGTTCGACACAAAGTGCTGACGCTCCACAGAGGTGTGTGTGTGTGTGTGTGTGACGACTGCGGGGCTCACCGTCGGCCATCTGAGGAGTCTTTTGCAAGTTAGCCAAGCCTGCATCTCGCAGTCAAAGGCAGCTCCATTAAAAGCTCCATGGTGTTCAAATACATGTAGTATGATGTGACCAGAACTCTCTGGTACGTCACTAAGAAATGTTTCACTTGTCTTTAAAAATATCTGAATAAGCCTTAAAATAATATACCATGTTTAATTTATGTGTAGCTGCAGAACGTAAAGTCCTCCCTGTGGAGCTAAAAATCCCCAAATCTCACAGAAAACTCACGACGTGTCGTCTGGCTCTTATAGCTACAGCACCTGATAAGAACTAAAGTCTGTAAAGTTTTCTTTCACATTTTTTTATATTTATTTAACTTGCACTTTCTGTCAATATCATCGACCTGCAGGATGCTAAATATTGTTTCAAGGACTTTGTTTGTGAACATGACCATGAAAATTTAAGAATATAGGTCTCATTAAACATCCAAATAAGGGGTCACACATTGTGGCAAATTAGGAAATAACTTTTTATTTCGCTGATTAACCGGCTTTATTGATGGCGGTGCTCCCTCACTCTCATTCACTGTCTATGTCTCTCAACCATGGCTTGCTCTCTCTTTGTCTCTTTCTCAAACCGTCGGACACAAACCCAAATGAAACTTCTTTGTGTCTCTATTTTGCAGCGAGTCAGAGAAGTCAGACTCAATTACGGCATAAACGATGCAGTCGATTTTCAAAATAAAACACCCCGTGCAACTTCTGATTGTAAAAGCCAGCCAAAAGTGAAACAATTTAACTACGCAGCATATTAGAAAGTACATAAAACAAGGAAAAATGACCATATCTGAGCAGGCAAAATGCTTCTGAAACTCTCCTGGTGAAGTTTGAAGTCACTTGGAGAACGGACTAAAACAGTGTAGCGGTCGTGACGGTGGGGTTCTGCCATAATCCTCCAGATGATTTCATCTCCAACAGTTTCCAAACCATCTTAGTTTGAAAATAAAGCTGCAAGACTTTTGGTTCTGAGAGTAGGAGACAAAAATCTGGATCTTGTCTATGAATGCTTCTTTAAGTTACTGTGTATCGGTGTCTCAACACCACCAACAAAGACAGCTCATACACTGCCTCCTCCATTTGACTAAACCAATGCAACATCCACCCCAAACAAACAACAAAAAGTCTTGAAATTTGTATCATATTTTATATTTTCTATGTATTCCCGTGTTTGCTTTACATCGGAAAATGTGGCTTTAGATTTGAAGAGCTGCAAAAGAGTACATACCACGTTCACTTTGTCATCTCTAACTCTCAGCAATACTCCTACAGTGCAGAATGTGTCAAGTGTGCAAATCTAACCGGGTTGATGACCCACAACGATGTAGATTTGTGTTTTAAAAGTAGCCGACTAGTGTCTCTTAGCTGCCGGTGTGTCTCCACAGCACTCAGAGGTTCATGAATACAACTGACAGTATAATTCATGGTGATGCAAGAGTTTGCAATGAACTCGTTATGAATCTTTGCTTGGTAAATATGTCGTCTCCTTACAGGTATTGACATAGTTTCCAAAGCTTTGAACCTGGCAAAAACAAAACATCTGAGATTTTTTTTGTTTTTAAGTGAGTCGGGAGTTAACCAAGGTCAGCATGTGCGTCCATTCACACAGACCTACGAGATGTGGAGGGTGTTCTTTCTTTCATATTCACGGGTTTCCGTACAAGATAGCCTCTTGCGTAGCTCATTCAAAAAGCACTGAGATCACTTGTAAAGCCAGACATAGCAATAGAAGGGTTCTTGTGGAAATGAGCAGACGGAAAACATTTGAAGTGGAATCGGAGGACATTTATAATCAGTTCAAGTCAGAACATATAATCATTTCTTGTTAACACTTAACCAGGATAATTAAATGTACAGAAACTACAAGAAACAGGCAAACACTTAACACAATTAACAATTTAACGCCAGACAACATAACGTGTGAGAGAGAGAATAATGCATTCTTCCTTTTTACAGATTCAAAAATTCAAATCATAATCAGTAAAATGCTCTGTTGATCAGTTTAATACACGCTTTGTTAAACCTTTGGTCTGGTATGAACAGTAGTTTATGGAGGCCATGTTAGCCAACTTTACAGACATGATACTGTAATCATAATAATGAACTTAAAAGTTATAGACTCATTTAAAAACATATACTTGTCCCACTGTTACACACATTTAGCATTGACACATAACTGTCATCTAACACAGTGGAGGCTATATAGCTAAATCTGACTTTAAAATGAGATGTTGTGAAAACTTTACTTGTTCTACTGATACTACTAATAACTAGTTTAACATTCAGCGCCAACATGTAATTGTCACTGCAGAAGCCACTATGAATCTAATTTATATTGTCTCATTTTAAAGTTATGTATCATACTAATGATGTGCTGAAACTTCACTTACACAAACACAAACATATAGCACACCAAAAGATGTGCTATTATGTTATTATGTTTATTGCTATTGTCTCATTTTAAAGTTATATATTCAGAAGATGTGTTGAGACTTCTCTATTTTTACTATGACAATACTTTTAGCATTAACAATTAACTGTCACCAAGCACAGTGGATGCTATGCAGCGAAATCTTTCTTATTCTTATTCTCTTCTATTTTAGCATTCAGCATAATCCCACATCTCTCTCACTGGTTTAAACTTCGATACTTTCAAAATGTGAAACTCAGATCACATTCTCCCACAGCCGTTTGTTTTCTGAGCTTAGTGAAAAAGGCAAAAAAAAATTCTGATTCTGGTGATATTGAAGCAAGAAACAGCGGGTGGATCACAAATTGAGTTTGTGAGATTTCTGAGGAGATAGACGGCGGCTAAAACACAGACATCTCATGTAAACGCCGGCGCTGATAGCGCCCACGTCTAGATGTTGATTTTGATTGACCGGCTGTCAATCAAAATCAGCAGAAAGTGTCTTAAATGTCTGCCGCCTGGGGGTACTTATGAGCAATCAGGGACCCTGTGCTATCAAGGGCTCAATCTGGACCCGGGTTGATTACTCGTGTTGGCCCCGGCGCCTTGGCTCCGGAGCCCTTGGGCAGCTACAGACACTTCACTCAATTCTTATCATAACCATGCATCATCAACAAATTGCCCTGACAAAAAAGGTGCCTATTTTCAGAGACTCTCTACGAGATGAGGAGCACGCTTTTCCTCAGATTGTCTGCTGGAACACCGCTAATGGAGTTTGACCTCTTGGCTGCCTGTTAAAGAAATCATTCTCTGCAGTAGCCTTTTGGCTTGGTGTGCAACACAGGTGTCTGAGATAATTTATCACGCAATTACTCTCTCCTATTTATAGTGCTCTCTGATTAGCAGCAATATTAGTACTTTGGTGTGATTACCAGCGTAATTTCTTTAATTACGTGTTTTTGTAGCCTTAAAACTTTAAGAAAGACAAGATTAACAGGATGTGTGATGTTTGTGTTTGTGCCAGAATATAATGCATCAACTAAACAACTGTAAACAGAAGCGTTATTTATGTGTAGGCAGTTAATCATGAAGAATTCATTATAGATATTAAGGTGCAAAAATAAGCTTTCTGTCGAGGTTTAAGACATTTACCTCAGGTAGGAGTTACCCTCGTCTCTCTCTCACCGAGGCTGAGAAATGAGTTGAAATATAAGCTTAACGCTAAGCCAACTGGGGACTAAGTCCTTGCATATTTATGCATGCGGGTGAATATTTATTTCTGCGATTACCCAGCATGAAACAAAACTCCAAAGAAAGTCTGTCTCCGTTCTCTTGCTCTCAAATAAAAATAAATAATCCGCCAGCCGGGTCAGTCCATCCCCGGCTTGCCTGTTGGTGGCAGAGAAATGGGGGCCCCTTTGCTCAGGCATCAGCTGGACGACTCCTCACTGGTCCTTTGAAAGAGAGAAAAGGGGGGAAAGGATGATCAAAGGATGCTGCAGCACCATGTTTTATTCTCTGTCTCTCTCAGCAGCACTCACAGTTCGCCTTGCCTTCAGCAAGAGAAATGTCAGACCTGAGGTTTGTGTACTCTATAGTTCCACACAAATTAGACTGGTCCCAGACCTGGCCAATATAAATAATTCTCTTGAGAGGGATGTGTGTGAGCAGGGGTGCAACAGCTTGCTCTTTGAGCACCCCGGGGAAATGCAAGGAGTGCAAAAAGTAGGTCAAAGTGGCAAGATTAGGTTAATAGGGTGTAAAAAGAAGGGGGGGAAATTTAGGATAATAACTGGAAAATAACCTGAGATGGATCCATCCTTCATACATCAATGTGCAATGAAATTGGTCAGAGTGATAAAGTATCCAGTGGAGGAAAATTTGACTGGACGGAAATATGAAGTGTGATTATCGGGACGAGCAACTCACTCAGCTTTCAAAGGCTCGTCTCGGAGAAAAGGTCAGAAACAACGAGATGATTGTGAGAATGCTTTAACTTGATCAATCAAATCAATTCACACAGGCTGGAGACAAAGTTTGACTTCATACTCAACTCCGCGTCTACATATATCATCGCTGTCTGATGGATCTTATTGACCAGGGAAAAGATGTTTTGTTACATCATATTTGCAGGATAGACAGAAGGAGGCCTCGGATAAATAAATAATGTTTTCAGTTTTTAACCGAGGATAGACGACAAGTCAGACTGATGCACACTTCAGTAACTGATTAGCCTGGATTTCAATCTATAGTATAATATTAAATTAGCTTTGATTAGGCCAATGTGCTATGTGAAAACATGTAGGACAGGCTGAGGTGGACATAAACTGGAGAGTCGAGTGACGTGAAGCCAACGCAGAGGTGCCAAAAACTGCAGTTCCTCAAACGTCCACTTGAGGCTGGCTACAGAATGAAGTTGGACATTTGGACGTTTGAGGAACTGCAGTTTTTGGCACCTCTGCGTTGGCTTCACAGCCATTGAGGTGCTATATGAAACATTTATGGTGCTTGAATGAGTCTCGTTGCAGTGTTTGAATTTTTATTTTGTGAACTAGTTTTTCATCCTCCTGGATAAAAAAGATTTTTGGATGGACAATGACAATATTTAATAGACATACAGTTGTTCAAGTGATGCACTATACCATCTCTTGGTCCAAGGACCGTTCAATTTTACATTTGGCTCTTGAAAAACATGTTTTCTAACATTTTCCCACTTTTTTTTTTTACCAACTTTGCCTCTGACTTTTTTTTTACGTTTCGAGCTTTGAAATCTCAGCCTAGGAAGAAACTTTATTACATCATCCAATTTCTCGGCCTTAGAAAGTTGAAAGAAAATTTTTTTTTTTTGGGGGGGGGGGGGGGGGGCAATGTCTCATACAAAATACAATAACAAGTGGACAGTCCACTCTCTGCAAAAACAACCCTCATTTAAATCCTCATTTCAAACACGTGACGGCGGAGCCGATATGAACAACGCTTAGAGCATCAGTACAATGATGAATTAAAGTAATTAGAAAATGATGCAGTGGAGCCCTCTCCAGTGATGATTGGCAAAAAACATGTCAGGACAACATCAGCATTAATGAGCCATAATCGACATAGGCCTAATTAGCAACACTTTGTACTTTTACATAGGTTTATCATCATTAGCCAAGCCTGGCTTGATATAGCTCGGAATATGTGGGTGGCATAAGTGTTTGTTTATCATGTAGACACGGAAAATAGTTACATGCTACAACAGCCTCGTTGGCAGGGAAGTGTTTCTGTAGGCCTACGTGTGCCATCAGGAGAGGCTTTGGGGATAATTAGATCTCAGAAGACTCTGGAAACTGTGGAAGGAAACATGCATATTTAAACAAACATACTGTAGGTGGTTGGGGAGTGTTCTTCGTCATATTTAGCTTAGATTATACATTCAAATGAGGATGACTAATAAATCATCTATCAACGGGACTATTACAACCCATCAACAAAGGTTTAACACCACTTCTGTGTCTTTTAAAACCACCATTGTGTTTAAATCAGACTTCCTCGAGATGATATTTGTGAGTACGGGACAGAAAGTTGTGGACGACGTCTCTCTCTGCTGATCTTAACAGCGTCGTCTGACATAATTAATGAAAATATTCATCCATCAAGTCTTCTTGCCATCCACTCATTTACATATTTTTACATGAAGCAAAATGAGTATGCAGCCGACATCTCCGCTTAATAATTCACTGGATGTTTTCCCCTTTCTATTGTCATTTCAAGGTGTGAGCATGCCGGGTTTATTTTCATAATAAAATCGAATGGCACAATGAGAGGATGGAATTATCCTGGTTGTATTTAATTGAGTTTGACCAGGTCCCTGCTCAGTGTCGGTCTAATCTCCCCGCAGCACTGTAGTCTCTCTCCCGGGGAGACAGGGGAGGCCGATAAACTTTGAAGCTTGCGCTGAGAACCTGCTCGCTGCACCCTCTGCATTATTCATGATGCAGGGACTAGAGCATCTTCAAATGGCCTGTCATTTCCTTTTACCCTCCATCACAATGGCCATATGCTGCACACACTAGAGGAGGGGACGGGGGAAAAGCAATCTACAGCTAAGCCTAGCCAAACTGGAACGCATACATACTAACAGATACATTCACAGGTAAACCCACACAAGGGGATATGTACAAGTGGGAAAGCTTGGGAATTCAAAAAAAAAAAAAAAGTCTGCCTTGGCATATTTCAATCTTGTGCCAGTCAAAACTAACCTCCTCCCACTGCTGCCACCCCACGCAGCTACTGCTGCCGAAGTAAACATGATGATATTCCGGTATTCCTGCCAAAGTGGAGACGGTTACGGAAAAAAAAAAAAAAGTTATGAAAGGACAAAACAAAAGGAACAATCAAAAGTTTTCAGCAATATTTTTCAAAGAAAGTTTTGTGACATTTCTGGAAAGGTAAGAGCTGCCTTGGCATAATTGTTCTCATAGGAAACGAACTCTCTCACAGTGAGGTGTAGTTAATTGTTTTTGGGGTTTTTTTTCCGGCACTAAACAAAGTGTGGAGGCGTAATCATCGCTGGAGTATAAGTTGCGTGTTCTCCGGTTCTTCGGTTCGTCTCTCAGATCCGTGACATTTTCTGTCAGCCACCCCTCGAGTCCTTTCAGCCAACGTTCCGCACCTTATTTGTATTTGCGTGAGTTTGTTTGCGTGACATAAACCACACGAGGCACGTCCCTCGGAGGTAATTGGGATTGCCGTCATTTGGCCTCTCTAATGTCTGCCATTCAGCATTAACATATCATTAGCTCTTTCTGGGACCGTTCACTCAGAAAATTAACGGTCTCCGTAGACCCCCCGGCTCCATCAATACGGCAGAACTAGTTGACACCTTCTCTTTGTAGTCCTCGGGAGAGCGAAGCAGAATGAAAAGTGGCGTGGGAGTAAGAATGGTATTTCAGGTGCTTCTTGATTGTATTATTTGGTAAAACTTTGTATTTTCTGCCGCTGTTGATGGAATGTAATTCTCTTTTCATAAAGAATATAATTGCCACTTCTTTTTCTTTTTTTTTTACCTTCCTCTGACCTTCACCTTGAAATAAAAAGACGGCGCTGCTGACAGATTGTGGAACGTGATAAAACTGCATATATGGTTCCCGAGGGCTGACACGGATTCTCCTAAAATAACATCAGCCTTAAAGTGATTCGTTAAATGCTTTTGTAAGAAAAAAAGAAAAAAAAAACCCTGTCCTTGTTGAATGGTGGAGATGAACCGTGCTGCCTTGATAGCTAATGACAAAACATCTGGTAGATTGTTCCTACGCTGTGATGGAATCGCCGTAGCTCGAGCATTTAGTCTTGGTAAATACCTTGTTTTGACACCTATAATGGCGCGGAGTCTAACTTGTCTTTTTTGTTGTCTCACACTCTAAACAGGTAGCTGCTGTAAGAGCTGTTCTTCTTCAGGGTAATTAGAGGGCAAAATGAACGAGGAATAGAAATACAAAGATGCATCGCTGCAAATAACTCTGCTTTATGAGTTCATGTACAAGGTCAGTGCGGTTCAGTTTCTTTTCTTCTCTCTTCGTCTTGTATATATAAGAATTGTGTTGGTTGTAGAAGCACCAATAAACATAAAACTCATAGTAAATACATCCATCCAAGAAGTTCATGAGTGATTACCACAACGTGTACCGTGAAAAAGAATAAGAAGAGTTTTATCATACATAAATACGGTATAACTTTTTCTAATATTACAGTAATTCTGTTGATTTCATGTTTAAAGTTGCTGTTTTGATCCATATTTTACCGTATATTTTTCTTAAAAAGAAACACTATTTTCCAGATTATATGAATGCCATGTGAAATAAATGTGTTTCTATGAAATATTATAGTGTTTTACTGTTCACTTAACAGCCACAGTCATTTCACTGTGTTCAAATTCCTGTAAAATGCTGTATGAATAAAGTCAGTAAAGGAGTTGTCAGGAAATAAGAATATGTTCTAACAAACTTTTGGATCTGAATGAAAGAGTCTTTGATAACTAATCATTCAGGTTCTCATGAATAACTCATAATATAAAGGTATTACCCCTGTCACAAGTTGTTGGAGTGGGAAAGATGTAAAGGAGAAAGATATTTGGAGTTACGCTGTAAAATTTAAATGAAGTAGATGTGCAATAGAAATACGTAGGAGTGATTATGATGCAATTAGTATTAGTGATCTAAATTCATTATTTAAAAAGGACAATTATTTATGAGTTTAAGCATCTTACATGTGAGAATTTGCATTTTTTTAAAAGGTTGATAACACTAAAATCTTTTCTTTTTTTAAACTTTTTGTCTTTCTGTTAGAAAAAAACAAGTAATTAAAAGATTTGTCTTCTGGGCTCTGGGAAATTGTGTTTTCCAATAGTTTCAGACAAAAGCATTAATCATTTAAACCTTGGATATTCTTTCATTGTTTGGGGTCTCACAGCTCTGCTGCTTGTGTAACAATGATTTAAAAATCAAACTTATTTTTCCTAGAAAAAAAAAATTGTATTCTGTTGTTTAAGAAAGCTTCAGCTAAAAAATACATAACTATTTCATGCTGCCATTAAACTGACTATATTTTATGCAACAAAAGTCATTCGCAGATAAATAATTGATCCAAAATGTTGAAGTTACCTATGTTTGCTCCATGTTAGACCTACAAAATCATGTTTAGGTGTGAATTTTTGAAAAAGTCATGAAGTATTAAGGCGACTTAATAATGCCAAGTGTGTTTTTTTTGGCTGATCTGGCAAACTGAACACCTAAAACACTTTATGACATTAATTCAAACTTCATATAAATACAGTACTATCATGAAGAAGTTATAGAAGGCACCTCTTTATAAACATTATGACAGATTTGTATCTTCTCGCAGTGTGACCCCTTGTGTCACCTCGCCATAGTAAGTAAGTTTAATCAATAATACAAAAGCAAGGTTCAGGCCCAGTAGTCTTGTTCTCGCATTGTTATCATAAACCAAGCACAATCAGAAAAACTTTGAGCCGCTCAAGGCTGCTAAGCATCAATCAAATAAGGAAAATATCCTCAAAGTTGCCACATAGCTGGCAGCCAAATAAAGCTATCAGGCCAGGGGACACGTTTGGGTTCTTGATGGGCGTATCAACACATGCGAGACAGTGAGTAAATATTTCCCATGGACGGCCATTAGAAAGTCACTGTTCAGTGGTAAAGGCTGTCTAATCCCTGCTGGTATGTGTTTCAAATTCAGCAGACAGAAGGAAGCTGATCCAATTCCCTGCATCCTGCAGGACACGGATCTGCATTTCCCCTGCACTTTGATGAAACAGCAGCCAAGCTGTCCGCCTCCATTAACAGCCCCTCTGATTTTACACTGTGCTCTGACAACTTGTGTGTGTGTGGAGAGACTTCCATGTGTGTCTGTGGGTGCATATAATAAATATGTTTGAGCGTGTATGCCTGTGATGTATGTCTTGGGATGTTTGTGTTTATATTGCTTTATATAGCGAGGAGCTTGACGTATCACAACCGGGACAGTCCTTGTTTATTTTTAGAAAATCTGGACAGGCTGAAATCTGCCCGGAGACATAAAATATAATATGTTATTATAAATATCTTGGACTTCAGATTACAGCCTGCAACATTCAGCATAACTCTACATAACTCACATTTTTATACAAGTATGTATACAGACATACATACAGGTATAAGGGAACAAGATGTAGGCAACAATCTGGGAATTTAACTACTGTAACATAAATATTTGATCTCAATATTTCAAAATACGTCAGATATGGTACGTCCCAGCTCCTCAACCACAAGGTGTTGTGCTTGTTTTCACTTCTAGACATCAAGTCACAACATATCTCACCCTTGCATGTAAATATGGATTTAATTTCAGCAAACGCTTCTTGGAAATGTCATCACTTTTCAGTCTCTCTACATATGTTACACGATACTTCATGAATAAAAAAAAACAAACAAAAAAAAAACATTTGACGTTGTTTGCATTCAGAAGGCTGACGTGGGTGATAAATCACACGACGGCTCTAATTTGTTGTTACATTTTTTACAATTAACCAAGCATTCGCTGCCTCTGAATTCAAATGTGTTGCACTGTAATTCATACATTTTCATGCGGTGGCACATATTTATGTGCAGCGACTTTTTCCACTTGTTCGAAAGCAGTGAGACAACAGCGTTTCGGTATGGGATTCCCAGCGCTGTCAAAGGTTAAAGTTTAACTAACCCGCTGTACTGCATCAGCCGGAGCCTGAAAACAAAACATGGCAGTATTTTTTTTTTTATTGCTGTCATCTCTTAATACACGTGTTATACGTCAGAGACCAGGACCGTAATGTAAACCAGCCCCGGTGCTTTTTCTTTTTCACATTTTCTAGGTCACATCCTTTTAACACTGTATCAGTACAAACATGGCTGGTGGCTCGAATACTCAAAACTCAAGGGTCTTCTAAATGCCATGCAGTCTCGTCACGGTTATGCAGAACAATGATCCACACAGCTTGAAGGGCAGGAGGAAATATATTTTAAAAAAACAAAACACAACACGGCGCATATTTTTCGTTCCACCTCCACGATGACATGCATGCACGGGATGGTTAACTACGATAAATTGGCCAATGAGTTCAGACGTGCTTGTAATGTGGCTTAAATTGCATGCCCTTTCAGACGGGGGGGAACAAACCTCCTCAATGTCAGCGCTCTCTCCCACATGTTGAGTGCTTCGTTTGCCATGCAGTACAAGATCTCCGGGCCTGTTTAGTATTCACCCACTTGAGTTTCCTAAAGGTTACCAAACCTAATTAGACATTTATGCAGGATCTTCAAAGGTCCCTCCGTTATTAATGATGTGCTACTTCTGAGGACTGCATCGATGGCTTTTTTTCTGACTCCAAGAGCACACTCCCCACAATATGCGCATACACAATGGAGACATGCAGACATCCAAAATGCAAGCGGAGACGGGTGGCTGGCTGGTAGTGATTACTTAAATTGCTCGCCGTGGAGTGCGACAGACACACACTCGCACTGTACACATTACACTCCCATGCTGGGGGTTTGTACAGGGCTGTCCTGCACGAGCCAGCTGTAACAAGACAAAATAAAAACAGCACAACTAATAATTATTTATCGATTAATCTGCAGATTATTTTCTCAATGAATTGATTAAATGTAATCCAGAACCCACAGGTATTCAGTTTTCTAAGGCCAGTGATGGAAGAAGTGTTCAGACCCTTAAGTAAAAGTACATATATTACCAGCTAAATGGACTGAACGTTTTAAAAGTACTAGTTACTAGTTAAAAGATAGGTAAGACGCATTTATATATGTTGACCTCTAACCATGTTTACCTTTGCACAACTCAAACCTGATGAAGTCTCATCAAACACGTAACTCAAAGCAGTGTGGGCATGCCTTGAATCTATAATAATGTGTCATGTTTGATGTGTTGATCATATGAAAATAAAGAGGAAATTATATTAACACAGATGGATAGCTGTCAATTAAATGCAATGAAGTAGAAAGTGCAAGATTTCTCCCTGGAGTGAAATCAAATTATAAAGTCCATAAATACTGTACCTGCAGTACATAAGTAAATGGACTTTGTTATTTTCCATAACAGACTATTGTGTCAGATGGCCAAAAGATGCAATTTCTCACAGTAATAACCTGGAACTAGCTGCTGAATTTAATCATTTTTATCTACCTACCTAACTAAGGTTTGCGTTAGAACCTAAAATGGATCTCCGTAGTGGAGGGGAACCTGTTTTGGTTCTGCAAGGAAGCTTTTACCTGTTGGTTCTTCAGAGAAACATTTATTATCACGTTCTTTAAAGAACCTTTTTTTAGTCAGTAGGTTAGGGATTTAGCCATACATACCTCAGGTTCACAAAAAAAGGTGTTCAAACTGTCCCTTTGTTGGTTTTCATCACCACCAGATCACCCCATGCCTTTATGTACTCAATATTTCAAAGAACTTCAAACTGCAAAAGGGTTCTTCAGAGAACTCAAAGGGCAGTGATGCCTGATTAATCATTCATGTAAATAGTTGCAGAAGAAGTTTCTGTCAATCAGCTTTATTAAAAATGTTTTTGTTAAAAACAGAAAGAAGGGAAAGGCTCAACCGCTTTCAGAGTAAAACATCTGCGTGCAGTGACTGATTGGATCATTTTCCTGCTCCAAAAAAAAAAGAAAGAAAAAGAAACAGAAGCAAAAGTGAAAAATACCCTTGGTATAATTATTTTTACATTCTTCTCAGGAAGAAGTAAAAGATCCTCCCAAAAAAAGTCGAGTCAAGATCAGTTAAGTGTCCGATTTAAAGTGCTGCCTTCAGGGCTAGAACAGGGTGCAGGATTATCCTTTACTCATGCTCTGAATTTGGAGTTACATGAGAAAAAGCACAACTGACACCTCCAGCCTCTCTTTGCCCTTTAACATGATCAGCTAAATCTGATTGGCAAATTATTTTCTGCAATTATGCAGCCCGTGTTTACATCCAGTCTCAGCAGTGCCCGAGGTAAATGTGGTTGACAAGACTCCCTAAATAAAATTCAATTTCCATTTATTATTTACATTCGGACTTTAATCAATTATGAATGACAGCTAATTAGTGGTGTGCAGGGGCCATCGCTCTCTGCGGTGTCAAAGTCTACTGAGTGTACTGTATGTCACGGACTGTGGACGTTGACAAAAAACCTCTCAACACTTTACAGATTTGGGTGTCTTTTTTCTGAGGAGACTTCACTAATCATCTGTGAAACGTGCGTGCCACGAGTGCACGTGCATGTGTGCGCACGTGTGTGTGTGTGTGTGTGTGTGTGAATGTGGGGTGCATGTGTTTGATAATAATAAGGCAAGTGAAAATGAAGAGGAGCTAAACTGTGTAAGTCATTTCTCATTTCCTTGCTTCAGTGCCTGTCAGAAGAAAGCCCTGCATTTTGAATGATGGCTCAGACAACAAAAAGTGAACAACAAACCCTGTGGCTCTGAGGAGAGAAATGGAGGAAGTACGAAAGGAAAGAAAAGAAAAGGAAAGAAAGAAAGAAAGAAGAAAGTGTGCAAAACATCAATGACAAATACAGTTTTTTTTTTTTAAATGACCAAACAAACAAACAAAGCAAAATCCCAATATCAATGCCTCGATAATACCACAGAACATGCCCTGAAAGTGAAACATAATAGAGAAAAAAATTACCTATACAGTTGGCACTCATACAGTTTTGGAAGGACCTTTCAAGGGGCTGATTTAATGTGAGAGCATCAATCCTTTAGCAGCACAGGGCCTTGACAGCAAGTGAAAGTAATCTCTTCTTTATTAATGGGACTTTTCACTTTGGACCTGAGGCCTTTGGTATTCCGTAATAGTAGTTTCATACTACAGACCTAAGGAAAGAACAATATGAAATCAGATCAAGTGGATGTGTTATGTATGATAAGTGGAAAGTATTTCCAGCGGCGCCCTTCGAGTATGGAGACAAAAAAAAAAAAAGATGAGACGTAAGAAGGCAAACTCTGAAAAATAGCTTAAAGTGCATATTTTGATTTGGTGAAAAGATGTCGAGGGGCGAGAGAAAACCTTTTCTCGTGATGAGTCACACCGAAAGAAAAACACTTATTTGGTCTCTTCAGTGTAAAATTGGTGGTTGATTTCCAATCGTGTTTGACTAATGTGATAATTTTGCTTGGAAATGTGTTCTTTACGAGATAACCGCCTCAGCGTACTCGAGAGGTAAAACTATACAGTCGACTTTTTTTCTATGATTCATATCACAAAAAACAAACAAAGTGGTTCAAACCTGTAGTTCAACCACGGATCCAGCCTAAGAGGATTTCTGTCAGAAGCTTGCTTTTCATGTCGCTTCCAAGAATTCCTTCCTCGCTGCTTGAGTTCATGAGACGTACAGTAGAGCAACATTTTCAGGGTCTTGGGCAAAGTCCTCATCCCTAAACTCCAGTGCTGGAAATATAGATTGACCTTCTTCTACGGCAGAAACTCAATAACAATCTCAAAATATTAATCAAGTTATACACCTGCTGAATGCAACCCAAGTATTAAAGTCCCTGAAAAGGTGGCTTTAAATCTTAAAGCTGCCATAATCAATACTTTAGAATAACAGTGGCTCAATTTACTACAGTATGTGTAATGTGAAAGGGGGTTGCTTATAGCGAAGAACCCAACAGATTTCGCAGTTTTGCAGCTTCTTTCTGTTCATTGTTTTTGGTTTTTTGACCCATAACTTTGTTGTTTTGGAGAACATAAATAAGCAACATCAAAGATATAAAAAAAAAAAGAGCCAACCACTAAAATTGGTTGCATTGAAGTATGTGACATCACCTTTTGTAGTCCACTTCAAACCAAACAACCAACGTAACCTATAAAATATTTGACGGTATATAAATAGTGGACAAAGCTTCCAGGTCTGTGACGTGAAGCCATCGCGGGAGTGTTAAGTGTCTTATGAAATAATTACCGTGCTTCTCACTTGATTTATAAGAAGTTTCCAAACAAATCCCAATTGCTAGTTTCTAACTTTCTCTATTAGTGTTTCGATATGGGTTTCTCTATTAGTGTCCATCATTCAGAATGAACTGTTAGAGAATGAGTCTCCCCTCTGCATAATGTCTCTCTGCATAATTATGGATAGCTTTAAGCATTAATATAATTTGAATGGGCGAGTTATATAGAAATGCACCCTCAGTGCAGTTGTCATGAACGGGGGAATTAGCTATAGAGACCTAAATGTTTTTTTGTTCCAGGCTGTAAACATGTTTATTTCTGCTGTGAAGTTGGACATTTTACCATGGGGACTTATGGAGTCACTTCTGGCTCCGAAAAACCAAGGTGGCAACGTCCATGAAGCCAAAACCAATGGTAGGTTTACACTTATAAACTGTAAATATACTGTTTTAACTTTAGTAGAAATTAATGCACATGTCAGATACCACCACAGAGTAAGGAATTAAGTTTGTGTGGGTGTTTAATTAACAAAACCAAGTCAACAATGGCAAGTTCCCGAATCTTTCAAGGCACCTCATTAACACCAATGCAACTTTGTTGGCTAACTGCAAGGACAGCTCATTTATTTGTATGCTGTGCAGGGTTAGTTAGTTTCTGCACAAATGTGTATCCCAACAAATAAGAGAAAAACAGGAAATTACAGAAGCGGGGTAAGTACCAAGAGCACTTCGTTAGTGAAAATGACGGCTGTGATGAGGATTGAAGCCGAGTCTTTTGTCGAAGAATGACCTCTCTATCATCCACTCTGTTGCCTCTTGTGTAGCTCGCTGATCAGTTTTTCCATGAGCCGGGCTGAATTGCACTCTGATTTGTCAAAGGGAATGGCAGGGCATGTTTTTATGTTCATTTTATGCTGGAGCCAAAATGATGATTGGTGATTAGCAACAGGCTCACTAACTCTACAATCACACACACAATCACAGTCTGTTCTGCCTTCCTCTAATTTTAAGAAGAACTCACTAATCGTGTGGGTGCTTAGAAATCTCTGCTTCCTAACATCATCATCAGTATTGTATTATAAAGCTGCAAATGCCTAAAGATAAGTGCATGTTTTCATTGTGGCATGTTCAATGAAGCCAACAATGTCAATTATATGTTGTGTATTTTCACACATCTATGTATAATATCAAGGACGTCTTGGCACCACAACACCTGTATAATCACATTTTGTTCTCTCTTTAATAAACAGATAATTGATTTCAGATTAAAGAACAAAAGCAGGCTCCTCATTTCAGCCTGGTGGCCACTGATTTGACCGTAGACAGCATGAAACATGGACATCATATCCGTGATGTCACCCAAAGGTTTCATAAGAGCCATTCTGAAGCTCAGAGTGTGGTGGCTCTGGCCGCCGTCGTCTTGGCAGCACAGTCTCTGCCGCCTCCCGGCTAATCTAAAAATGGGCAAAGTCATGGAGCGTGAATTGGAGCTGAGGTAGGCTGAATGCCGTCTGGGTGCTCAAACAAGCCATCTGTAACGGCACCCACCTGTCAATCAAAGTGTCCACGCTGTTAATTACGCATAACTTTAAGCCTTTGTATAATTCGCCAGGTGACTTAAATAGAAATTCGCCCTCAGTACAGTTGTCATGAACAGGAAAATTAGACCAAAATCATCTTTTGTCCCAGGCTGTAAACATGTTTCTGCTGTGAAGTTGGACATTTTAATATAGGGGCTTATGGAGACTGACTCACTTCTGGAGCCAGCCTCAAGTGGCCGTTCAAAGAACTGCAGTTTTTCTTCAGCACTTCTGCGTTGGCTTTTTAACACAGCCACAAATTTTGCAGCTTGAATATGAAGAGCCAAAATGGCACCTGTCACGTTAACATTAGCTCCATGAATGATTTAAACATTATGGAGCGCACAAGGGTCATGGTGGGAGTAAATCACAATAAAACAACGGTTAGTGTTGGCCCAGTCTAGTTTTAATACACTGCCACTTATATTAATAATGCAATGAAAAAACAATGGTTATTGATTGGACGGCAGCTTTGTAGAAACCAAAGATAATCCACCACTTGATCCACTGTGCTTCTATCAGATATGACATGCGTGTTACCGATTAATGTGTTACCATGTCAACTCACTGCACACACATATATGGCCTCCATAGAAAAAGTTCTCTGCAGAGTGTTAGCCAGGCATGCTAACGATTGCATTAGATTACATAAACACACTGTTTGACCCGTTTCCTGACAGTTTTCCTTTTGTATTTGTGTTTTTGAACAGGCAATAACCCATAATACGTGGAGTATTCCTCTTACCAAAGCCCCACCACAACACTTTAGCATGTGGAGAAAAACCCATTGCTCTGCTGTAACTGAACAATCGCTGATGTGGAGGGAGCTGTTCAGCAAATGGTCAATTTGCAATGTAAAACAGTTTCTTCAGCCAGATCCATCAACACAAAACAAAATTCAGAGTATGAATAGTCTTGACAATAATCCAGTTGCCTCAGGCATGATATCAACTGTCTTGTAAACGGGGCCGAATATTACCCCCCTAAAACAGCTACCAATTAGCCTCTGATGAGCAACAAAACAAGTTTCCAAAGTTTTTGCGTGGCGTTATTACTTATTAATTTCAAATTCTGCCAAGTTTCATCGCAATGAGGGAAAGCTCATTAATGGAACAGAATAGTGAAGGTTGACATGAAATAACTTGCAGGAAATGTCTTCTGTAAATCCTAAAATATTAAAGTTTGCATAATCTTTTAACACGTTTGCTGTCGGATTTGACTCCAGCACATGCTGGGGTGATAACAGCATGATTATGAGTAAGGGCTCACACGTGAAAGTTATTTCCGCTGGTGCCAGTTTGCCTAAATAGTATAGTGTAGTAGTAGTGAGTGTGGGTTAATATTGATTACTGTGTATGTTAAGGCTTACTGTCTCAGCTTGCAATGTTGGGATCATTGGTTAATCAACAAAATATTTGAATGTAAGATATAGTATTCAGAGATATAATCTACTCAACCAGTTATGCAAGGTCGATCTTCCCAAGCATCTTATGCAGGGATCACATATAGTTATAGTACTATAAGTAAATTAAATCATCCTGTTCCTACAAGATAAATTATTTAATGCAGAAATATGGATCTTTGTACACAAGATAAAATATATAATCTTTTGATAGTGATGTAAATATAAATACAGGACGAAGGTCCTGTCTGTCAAAAATATCAAGAAGGCAGGATGCTTCATTTCTTGTCCGGCTCATTCTCCAGCTTCCTGCAGGAACTGTTTGTTTCTCTTGTGCACCTGCCGGCGGGAACCCTTTGGCTCAGACTTGAGAGTACACTTTGTAGTTGGGCATTGGTGGAAAGCAACTAAAGACATTCATTCAAATACTGTACTTACGTACACTGTTGTGGTACTTGTATTAGTAACCCTAAACATTATAGCTCAGTAATAACATGGTAATTAGAGTAAGATTTTACACAAAGACTTTATAGAGCGTACTCTTCATAATATCGTCTACAGATACCCAACGATTCCACCATGAGCAAGCACTTGGCGACAGTGGTGAGGAAAAACTTACTTTCAGTTTCAAGTCTACAAAAATACATTTCTCTACAAAATTTTAGATTTATTTGCCATTTTTTGTTTTTGGAGGCCCAAAGAAGTAAAATTCTCCAATATTACAAAGATTCCAAAAACTGTAAAAGTTTTCATATTTAACTTTAGATATGGGGGTCAGATCACATCCCCACCAAAACTCAACTGCAACAGAAAAAGTTGTTCCGGTCCGAGTATGAATGATTGAAATGATTGAAATGAACGATCCAACGCAGACAGACTCAACATTAACAACATACTGATGTTTTCAATCAACAGCAGCAATTAAAAGGTGTTCAACATGTCAATGAAACCCAACGCATCTCTTCTCACGTTGCTCACTTTCAGTATCTTTAATTGATATCAATGTGGCCAACATGTGGGTTACATACATACACTAATACACTATTGTAGTTCTCAGAATCACGTCCAAGTCCTCCATACTCTATATTTATGTTCACATTACAATGAACATGATTTGATTTCTCTTCAGCCAAACCTTAAGGCATACATGTTGTTAATGATTTTTTTTTTCCTCTCTCTCTCTCTTTCAAAAATGGCTCTTAAAAATCCTTTCAGGCATCTTTTCAATCAGCTTGCCGTCTGGGAAAATGAGAGGGTTAGACCCTCTAGTGAGCATTGTGGCGCTTTGTGATGAGTTTGGCACCATGTTTGAAAAGAAGAGCTGAATCTATAACCTGCGCGAGCAGAGCAGAGGACAGAGACAGTTGACGGAGTGAAATCCTTCACGTTGCTGTAATGGGTATAATTACACAAAGAAAAGGGCTGTTAGGTTAAATTACCCGTGATATTCACCATGGGTAATGACAGAAATTCAGAAGGTTAAATGACACCAAGAGCTGAATGACTTTTGACATTAAGGTTCTTTTGAAAAAAAAAAAGGAATTAGAACCTTAGAGTCTTTATGGGCAAATCCAATACCGTACATGTTGGACCGCAAAGATTGGCTTGAAAAAGGACCATTTTTGTGAACACCTCTGTCTTTAGACGTCATTGCGAGACAATGATTTAGTCTAAAAAGCACTGGCCGGACAGATTGTTTCCAACAGTGAAAGCTATTTGAAGCTCACTTTGAGCTGCAGTGATGTCTGGAAATTGTCCTGCTGAGTGGTGCACCTCCTCGCACAAGTAACCACGGCGAGGAAAGAAAAAGCTGAATAGATTCAAGCAATTAGTTGTTCCTCTCATATTGTCTCTTACCTCAAGGCATTCCAGCTACTTTCCAAATAGGTTTGTGTATGAATTTCTCCTTTTTCTTCTTCTCCTTCTTCTTCTTCTTCAGTGAGAACTATATCCTCTCTGGTCCAAGTGTTGACCTTCACAGACAGCAAATGGTCCAATTAGTGGATGAGAAGGTGCAGGGGGCTGGACCTCATCCCTATACAATTACCTCAAGTTACCCCTCGAGCAGCCACCCACACAACTACCAGTGAGCATCTAGCGTTTGCCGATAATCCTGTAAATGACCGTGAAGAGAGAAGAAAGACGAGCGCTGTATATTATGCCCTTTTTTCATGTTTCTCAAGAGTTTCACTTCCCTCATACATTTCAAATCAAGCCTCGGCTAACTTATTTTTTTTTCCCCCCTTCCTCTTTTAACCTTACTTTGCTGAGAGTTTTCGCTGCCATGTGCTCTCTCTGCTCTCTGCTGATTGGCCGACATGTGTAGTGTGATATGGTCTCTGGGCGACTTCGACGAAAAGCAGAAAAGACTTATCACACG
This sequence comes from Larimichthys crocea, assembly GCF_000972845.2. Taxonomy (NCBI): domain Eukaryota; kingdom Metazoa; phylum Chordata; class Actinopteri; family Sciaenidae; genus Larimichthys; species Larimichthys crocea. The sequence continues at coordinate 6,200,772 of NC_040033.1, forward strand.
GCATACTGCATGTCAAACTGTTGATATTTAATAGATACTCTTCTGTATATGGGCTCGTCGGGGAAATTTAAATCTGTTTAGAAAAATATGTCGCCGTACACATAAACAAGGGGGTATACATTAATTTATATAATTTCATAATGTAAAATACAAATACAGAAGACACTGTTATGAGCCATAATGACAAATATGAAACAGTAACATAATAACAACTGAATAACATTACAAATAGTATCAGTAATACTGCAGGTATTATACAATAAATGTAATATTGTCACACTGTAATAACTGTAAAAATAAAAGCATGAATTTTCAGACCTGTTCATGAAGTCAATGACAGTTATGTCAACATATACTTATTCTCCATAGGTGCTTTTTCGTACTTCAGATTGTGAGTTGCAAACATCCGCCAAAGAAACTTTACCAGCTTGCGAGTCAACAACTGGTCATACACTAACCACCGGCATTCACTAGTGACTAATTCTCAGTGTGGGTGGAGCAAGAAAACAGTCCGCAGTAAACACAGCGGCCTGTTGTGAATAAGAGAACGCAAGAGTTCATCCAGGTAACAAAGTTTTTGGCCTAGCTATGTGTGCTTGAGTACTCACCACACCTTTCTTTAGTTTAGTTTAAGTCTGATTAAAACTAAAAGAACTTGGTTACAGCTGCATGTTATGCATCTCATGGTAATTAAGGATTAAGGTTAGGGGGTCGTTTGTAGCGATGAACCAACAGAAAGCTGTCACAAACTTTCAATTTCTCCTCAGCTTGAAGAGCGCTTTAGTCTCTTTTAACTCATTGTTTTGGTTTTCCAGCCAGCAAAGTCTTTCAGCAATCTGTTTTCCAGCTGCAGCAGGCAGACGCTTTCAGAGAAAGATTCACATTGTGCACAAAAGCACCTATAGCTAAACGTAGTGGCACAGCTACCAGCTAAGGAACCGGATGATCTTTCTTAGGAGTTGGTGGAGAACAAAATGGAGCTTGAAGGCGAGCGAATATTGCACCATGACCACAAACTAATGCTTATGTCGGGTCCGCTAAATGTGTAAAAAGTTGCAGTTGTTGCGAACGTTTGCCATAACAACTCCACAGCATGGTAACATTGTGTTTTCAGCTTGTTCCACTGACCCCCAAAGGGCCAAAAAAATAAATTAATGCAGCTTGAATGTTATTGGTCATGGTCAAAAAGATAATTTGCTTATTTTCTTAATAGCCTTAACAGCCATTATTTGCGCAAACCACAAAAAGTTGCTTGTCAGGAAAAGCCTTATACAAAAATATATATAATATCTGTCCCTTCCACAACGTGACATGATTGTTGCATGAGAGTGAGTATACGGAGAAAGCTCTTTCCTTTGATTTGAAGGCACTGAGGTCCAGATATTCAAGGAATAGTTTTGCAATTTTTTCCTATGTTTAGGATGTTATGTCTAACGTTTTCATATTGTTTCCAGACTGTACACATAGCCTAGCTCAGTTAACAGGTTTTACCCTACAGACGCGAAAGTAAATAAGCATATGTTTCGAAATGTTGACCCTTTTTGAAGCGTAACTCTTGACCCAGTTTTTTTTTGGTTTCCATCTTCATGTTATTGATGAGTTTTCATTGGCTGCACGGATCCATCATGCAAAGATTAGAAGAACAGCCATCTATGAAGACAAAGAAGAGCCCCTCAGAAGACGGTGTCTTCATCTCCCATCCCATACCAAGGGGTAAGTCTAACCACGTAGGGTTTGGGATTACAAACCGGAATTTGCTCAGGTCCAGGCTCCAAAGTAAACGACTCCAGAGAGCTCAGAGACCCTGTGGGTGACCCTGACCCTTCATATGCATAGGTTCTGAGGCAGTCAAACGGGGGAACATAAGGATCCTCATCAGCTTCTGCCAGCCTGTCCAGAATAAACTGCCTGAAGACCTCGTCCTCCGGTCCAATGAGGTGAGACTCTCGGAGGGACATTCGTATGCTGGCCCTGACATCCTCCCTCCGCAGCCTCCTCTCCCTCCTCCTGGGGTGGTGGCGCAGCGGGACGACGGGCTGGCAGAAGTCCAGGTCGGCTCCTAAACCCCCCGGTTCTCCGTAATACAGCACCTTCTGCGACACCGTCTCAGGCAGCTCCAACTCCTTCACCTCCACCTCCGGTCCCTCCTGCTGCTTGCGCCTGTGTCTCCTCACTATCAGCATTAGAATTGACAGCACTGCAGACACAACACAGTAGGAGATCATTACAGTTAAACACCAGGGCATGAGCTTAGTGAGGGGAAAAAAGCATCTCGGGTGCCTGATGGAGCAGCTAGATTTGTTTTTTTCTGTGAATGCAAAAATCAAAACGAGGGCAAATTAAAGTATAATTTTTTTTTTTTAAATTTCAGCTCACACATAAAGAAAAGTAATCTCTTATCTGCTCCATGTGGCACAGAATGCAAAGGAAGTCTTTATTTTTTATTGTTTTGTCTGCCGTGTTTTCACCGTCTATTGTGCTCATCCGACAGAATGTTAGCATAGCAGGTATTGTCATTAATCTTTCATGTGATGGGCACAGGGAGGACACAAAGCAGCCGAGGTCATAATAAAGCTCTTCACTATGCAAACCCATCAACGTCCCAGGATGGCATTGCTACTGATGTATTGCAACCAATACGCTCATTACCTGACATCATTGCTCTGCAAGCTTTCAGCATTTTAAAAGTGTGTGTTAAAGGCACCGCGTGAGTGAGTTTTAAACATGGGGGGGGTGGGGCGTGGGTGAATCAAATTGAAGGTGCAAATTTGTTAATGAAAAATCCTGAGTTCAGCACACGTTCATATACTTGCCAGAATGACGAGTGAGGTGGAACTGCTTTTAGCTCAACAGATCCGCTGGAAAAAAGAGTGACTTTTTTTTTTTTTTTTATAACAACATAATATCAGCGAGATTGTTTCATTATGCTGCGTAATTACCAATTTCCTAAAGGAATATACTGACATTTTGGGAGTTTGATCCTTGGTCACCTTATAGCTAATGACTGTGAGTGAAGTAATTATGGACGTCCAGCGTTATTCAAAGTTGGCACTGTTTCCTCGAGACTCAGTGCAAAAATCAGTTCTCGAGTACACTCGACTCTTCTTGCGTCGGCAAAACAAACTTGTAACGAGCGTCTCTCGGAAAGAGTAATCTCGTTAAGCCAGATGTCTGTCTTGTCAGAGTCACCGAGGTCTGCAGAAACTCTTTGGCAGGAGAAGATCTTTGGCTAATCCCATTGGCTGTTTGAAAGATATGTGATGATGCCAAACTCCAGGCACAGCACCACTGTATGATTCTCTGTAATTAACACATCTTTTGTAATTTTTTCTCCACAGTGTCATTTAACTGGTTTTAAGTAGCCAACAGCCTGCTATGTTTACACTTGAATTGTTACCAACTTTTCAGAGGTTTAAGAGCCTGTAGGATTACGAAAGAAAGATCTATTTCTGAAAGTACATTATTATAACATTCTGTACTTTTATGGTTTATGGAGCTCAAAAACGGACTAAACGAAGTAAAAGATTATGAGACAATTCAAAATAAAGCTGTGTACTTCAATAAATAGTAGTTTTTAATCAAGTCATTTAAAAGGAGAGTCAAAGAAAGAAGTCACTACCTAACTCTAAACCACTTGGAAGTTGTCATACTTCCATCTGTCACATTATCTTCATCGTCTCTTGTCTTTATCAAGGGGCAGTAATTAAAGTTAGACTTGGACTTCACGCCATCACTGACATTTTGTAACCATGGCATTAAATATCACTTTCCTCAAAGCTTCCCAGGAGCTTAAGCTAATTACATTAGCATTTCATTTGCTCGCAGCATACTCAAGCAACTGTTACAAGAGTTTACCCAGTGATACTACAGCAGTATTCAGTGCAAAACAATTAACATTACAAGCACTGGTTGATGTCTTTTTATTAAGAAATGCATGTTGCGTGGGAAAAGTATATAAATGCTCAGGAAAGCTGAATAGAGGAGTATAATAAATTAAGTTTTAATTCATTTCATCGACTGATTAAGGGTTTAAGGTAAACTATGCTCTATATATTTTCCACACTGTTTCAATAGAATTCAAATTAATCCAGACCATTTTATTAATCCTCAAAGGCAATTAGATTTGGGTCGAAATGGACAGGAAATGTTCAGCTGCAGCCCATAATAAAGAAAAAATTAAAAGAATAAAAATAAATAAATATGGAAATAGTCCACATGGCAGATAGGCTTTTAATTATTTCATGTGTTACGATCCAGAGAGAGCACAGAAGCGTCTGTCAGTTCCTTGTTCAGCAGGCGGATGGGCTTCCAGAGCGACCCATGCTCAGCGCCAGTTTGGAGAGCACCTGGGAAAGGATAGGTGGTGCCCGAGGGGGAAGCATCTGGAGCTTCGGATGGAGGACATGGGCACTATCCCGCATGATGTCACGGGTCTTTGTTTTGAGCTGCTGCTCATAGAATAAGACCAGGCTGCAGAGCGGCACTCCAGTGATTTTGGAACAGATGTAAATAGTGGTTTGGAGACGGTTTCTGCTTTTGATAGTGACGGATGGGAACCAGCGAATGGAGGAGAAACACAGGCGGGAGGTGTTATTATAGGTGGTTCCAGGATATTTGTACCGGTCCACCTCCTCGCCGTGTCTGACCACGGCTTCCTCCTGAAATCAGTGACCATCTCCACCAGGCCCAGATGCGACACGTAACTACATAACATGTTTACATATTTAGAAGCTGTGATAGTGAATTCAATCAACCACTAGAGACGCACAAGCTCCCCATACTTAACACAAGATACCAGATCCTTTTGTCTTTCTAATGTAATAGTAAATTCAATCAACGGACAAAAGGATGTGAGAGGAGTGGCCCTCAGGTATAAATATCTAGGTGTCCCCACGCTCTTGGTCTTTTCTTCATCTTTGACTGCTCGCGTGTTGAATTGACCTTTTCTTTGCAAAGAAAATAAAACCTTGTCGGCCGGCAGAAGTCTCTATTTCATTCTTCACCAGCAGCAGAGAAATTTCCACAACAAAGCACACAAACTCAATACTGTTGCAATGAGACCCTCAGCGTGATTTAAAATTTTATTATCATACCTCTCGCACCAAGAGTTTCATCTTGCAAATTACTGACTTTAAGCTGTGGGGCAAAACTGAATTCATGAAACCAGATGAAGTCATATAAAGGCCCATTTCGGTGGTGGATAGACTGGTGAGCTCGGCTAAACCAAAAACCTGTAAGAGCACTGGTATATAACGGCGCGACAAAAGGCCGAATGAAGGGATATTCTTTATGATAAGAAGAGAATTTAAAATGAACACTATGCACCAGTTTTTGGACAGAAATCCTTCAGCAGGTTGTAGTTTTTTGTGGCTTCTCAAGTGAGTAAACTAAGAAGTGTTTGCTTTGCAGTCAGTGGGCAGTCAACCCTTTTTTTCTTCTTTTATAATGAAAGTGGGCAGCAAAAATCGAACAAACAGTGTTGTAAAGTGCGAATCGGAGGGATGTTTGAATGTGTCGTAAGTTAGAGTGAAATGTATGCAGGTGCGGTGTATGGGTGGTTAGCCACGCAAGCACAGGAGTCCAGTCAGCAACCGGGGAAGGAATAAGAATTAGAGGGAACACGTTTAATAAAACACATTTCCATATGCCACAAGCATATCCACTCCCGAAAAGTTATTGTTAAGTGCCTTGATTAAGTCTTACGGGTGAAGCCAAAACTGAATTTTCCAAATTTACTTTTGCACACACGGAAATGAGATCAGACAAAGTGTTTCACAGAGCTTAATTGTATTTTAAATCACATTACCTGTGTCCGTTTACTTGTTATTCAGTCTCTCCCTTTTCAGGATATCAGCATTCGCAGGGAAGATGGTGCTTTTTTTTTTTGTTTGTTTGTTGAAGAAAAAATGCATCTCTCCTGACTTCATTTTAGACAACACAGCCGGCATCGTTGCACGCAGAGTGACTTTCACCCCAAGGATCGGACCCAGTATCTCCTGCCGTTTGTTGTGACAGAGATAGCGGCTCTCCGGCCTCTCCACAGCACCAGCACTTGACAATCAATGTGTGCAGCTGCCAGCCTGCTGACGATTGTCCCACAGGAGGGGTGAAGGTCCTCACCCTGTCTATGGGGTCAGCCTGCAAACACTGTTAGGGCTTCTGGTCTGCCTTGTTACACTAACAGGTAAGCGAGCATGGTGTTTGTTTCTCACCGCATCTCAGTCCTAATATGATATACTGTGATATGATATAATTAGATGTATATAAAGAATATAGTCTTTTTGGGGTTTGGTTTCTTGTGTTAGGCATCAGGCAACAAATCATTTCACTGTCCGTCTTTAAAATGAGAAAAAAGGAAGATTAGTATTTTTGAATGGAAGATGTTTTACATGTGGAGCCCATTTCATCCATACCCCATTTCTGGATTGGCCCGGAGCCGGTAGAGGCAAGACTGTCAAGATGTTGGTGAGCCAGAGACACACAATTCAGAAACCTGTGGCTGAGGTCACAGATATGATGTCCATGTATTATACTGTTCATGGTCTGAACAGGAACAGGCCTTTGTGTGATCTCGCACGTGCTGGATGTCACCAAGACTAAAGCCAAAAGCTGTTTTCGTCTGTTCTCCACGCAACTTCAAACCCCATCAGGAGCGTTTCAGAAGCCAAGCGTTTCGTTACACTTTGTTGACTTGCTCAGATTTGGTTATTTTTCCTGGTTTGTGTGCTTTGTTGTGGAAATTTCTCTGCTGCTGGTGAAGAATGAAACAGAGACTTCTGCCGGCCGACAAGGTTTTATTTTCTTTGCAAAGAAAAGGTCAATTCAACAC